>NW_005195736.1:72452-122683 GCF_000372725.1 Emiliania huxleyi CCMP1516
AAAAGCCTGAGTAACATCAGCCTGGGGCAGCTTATGCGCTGGTCTGTAAAGAAGTTTAGAAGTAACACTGTCCAACTTTTCTCCGCAGTAGATCTGTTCCTTTTTTACCCATCTACACACTAACGTTTTATTATTGATTTCTCACAGTAAGCTTTAAAGTACGTACACCCAAGGAGTACACAAACTTCTAGCTTGCCGTTCCGCTTCATCATGCTCAAGCTGCTTGTAGCCGCCTTAGCGGGGTCCGCAATGGCCCTTGAGGCAGGGGGGAGCGGCGACGGCGGTGATGAAGACGGCGGCGGCGTGGTCGGCGGCAGCGATGGTGGAGGCGGTATAGGCGGTGTTGAGAGGGGCGGCGGAGAGTGAGACGACGATGACGGCGGCGGCGAAGAGGGTGGGTGCGCGACGGTAATGGCGGGGGCGTCCGTGGCGAGGGCAGCGGTGACGATGGTGGCGGGCTCGCAAGAGGAGGACTCGGGGATGGCGGAGATCGTGACGTCGGTGTTTGGGGGGGCGGAGAGGGCGGCGGCAAGGGCGGTGGCGGTGGGGAGGGTGGCAGGTGGAGAGAAGTGTCGGGATGAGCGATGGTGAAGGCATGGAGGAAGTACGCGAGAGAGATCGGCGGAAGTGGAGGTGTGGGTTGCCGCTACGTTCCTAAGATAGCGACAGTGATTTAGTGCTGATAACGGGACTTCGATACGTGTGCGCGTGGTGTGTAGGCGTGTAGGCTCAGGCCTGTCAGCGCTGCGCGGCGTTTGAGTGAGGTGGGGCGGGATGGCGAGGAGAGAGATTGTGTCAGTAGCGGAGGAGGGTGCTGGGAGGCCGTCTGGGTCTAGCTCGGCGCTGCCGTCGGTCGCGAGGTCCGTGACGTAAGTTGAAGTAATCTCGCGGACGGTGGGGTCCGATATGATTATCATTGGGTGATGAATGACAGAGGAGATGCGGGTTTGGGAGGGTGTGGATTCACTAGTCGATAGAGATCGCCGAATGATCACGCGCGCGTGCAGGCGAACAGGGTAAGGGAGACACCTTTGCGACGCCGCGAATCCAGTCGATCTGCGCGCACGGCGGTAGAGCGAGGGTCGAGTCGATCGGCGTCCAGATGTCGTGCTGCAGGTACTGAAACGGCGCCTCCGGGTCGCAACGGCTCTTGTGGTGCGCGTCGCGTACCAGTGGCGTGACGTTCTGAAGTCGGCGTAGCTGGTGCTTGATTGACTTGTAGCTGCGGACACCAACGCGTATCTCGTTGATCTTTGCGCCGCTCTGGTACGTGTGAAGCAGAAGGCGGTCCTCCTCGATCGTCCACGGAGTGTAGTTTGAGCTCATCGACACGTTTTTTCGCGCGTGCAGCTTCACGAGAGCGTCCTCGACCCACGGTTGCAGGCTGATCTCGGTGCTGTTCAGCTGCGTCTCCGCCTCGTCGCGCTCGTCGCAGGATCCACAGATCAGTCGGAGGTCGTCGAGAGCGTCGAGTCTTTTGAGAACCTTTTTCCATCGCCACTTGATTGCATCTTTGCTTCGTTTGGTGGCGGATTCAAACGGCCACTGCTCTGCCACCTTTGGCAACGAGATGCCGTCTCGAACGTGGCGCAGCAGCACGAAGGCATCCATCTCCGGACGCCACGGGACGGCGCTGTGCTTCGATCGGCCGGATGCGTGGACGGCCATGAGGCTGCGACGCAGAGCACCGGGAAGAGGTGAAATGTAGTCCTCTTGCACCACTGGGTCGGACGAGAAGGGACCGCCGTTCATGGCAGCGAGAGCGTAGAGGAGCAACCTGTGCATCGCCAGCACAGAGCCAGCAAAGCCGCCTCGAATCGGTGAGGGGATCGTGGCGGCGATCGCTGGACGTGTCCCTTCGACGGTTGGGTTTTTGGAAAAATGCTTCCCAGAAGACTTGAGTTGTAAAATCGCTGTGCGCGGCCGGCGGCTTGAGCGCGCGCCCTAAGGCCTTCATGTCGCACCCGAGCGTCTCAGCGCCATCCCTGGGCCCTGCGGCAGCGGACCGGAGCGGTTGAAGGCGACTTGACGCGCCGCGCCTCACGCGCTGCGGCCGCGACGCCGCAGTGCCGCAGCGCCGTCGCTGCGCCAGGCTTCCGCGGCTCTGGGGGCGCGGCGACTCAAATAGCCGCGGTCAGGTGGTGTTGTCCACCAGTATGAACACACCCATGCGCGGCGTGGTCGGTTCTTCGCCACACATCGCTGGAAAGGTCAGCTGACAAGGGGCAAAACGGGCAAAAGGGAGTTTTCTGCCATCCCTCACGCTCACCAGCGCCGGCCGCACGCTTGCAGGCCACTTCTGAGCGGCTGAGGCAAGTCCTCGTGGTGGACAAGGATGGATCCGCGCCGCTTTGCCGGCTCGCGCCGCGCTGCTCGCCTCTCCGAGAGGCGATAGTCGACCTCCGCGCCCCCGCAGTGCGTGCAGCGGCTGGGCGCCAGGCGCGGTGCGGAGGGCCGCGGGGGGCCAAACTGGCTCCTGCTGCTCATATTTTTGACGTGTGTGTAGTCTATACAGTCTGTACACCAGCGCCAGTGCCGTCAGTGCCCACGCGAGAGGCGCTAATGCCTGTTTTTGCGCCTTGTCCGGACTGGCTGGGCGGTGGTTCACGGTTGGCGTGCAACAGGTCGATGGGAGGCCATGTCAGGAGAGAGGCATCGGAGAGATTTATTTTGTCTGATTGTGAGCACACACATCACACACACACACACATTCACACACCACACACACACACACACGCACACACACACACACACACACGCGCGCACGCACGCACGCACGCACGCACGCGCGCGCGCACGCGCGCGCGCGCGCACACACACACACACACACACACACACACACACACACACACACACACACACACACACACACACACACACACACACACACACACACACACACACACACACACACACACACACACACACACACACACACACACACACACACACACACACACACACACACACACACACACACACACACACACAATGTGGTCCAACAGCCTGCTGGCAACGGAAATCCACGCCGGCGAAATCAGGGCCCGGCTTGCGCAGGTCATCCGAGCCCCGGCGTCGTCTCCGGCGCGCGGAGCCTCCCGCTGCGCAAGCATACCCACTCGTCCCACCTCGAGTTCCAGCCCATGTAGTGGACTAACAGCTCGCGCGAGGTGCCCTCGCCGCGGGCGTCCAACGCCTTGGCGCCCGTCCACTGGCGAATGCGCACACAATAGCACTCCAAGCGGGCGCCCGCGGTCCAGCCGGCCCTCAGCGCGGGCTCTGCGTTTGCCGAGAGGTCCTCCTCCTTTGCCGGCGCGGCGTCGCTGCGCTTGGGCTTCTTGCTCCCCTTCTTGCTCACCGGCTTGCGCCGCTGCGCTGCCGCAGTCGCCGCGGCCGCCTCGGCGCCGTCCGCAACCTACTCAGGCGAGCCTCGGGTCGCGTCGGCTGGCACGTCCGGTCTCACGCCGGGAGAGGAAGGGCCGTCCAGCGCCTCTGGTTGGGCGGGTGGCGTGGCGCCGCTCGGTTGTTGCGTCGCGGCCGCCCTCGCCGCCTCTTGCGCCAGCGTGTAGCCCGTCCGGTAGGCCATGCGCCTCCTTGCGGGCGCAGGCGGCGGTGCCATTTGTGTAGTGCCCGGCAGGGGGTCGCTGATGGGCACGGTGGACTCCAGGATAGCAAACTCGTCGCCTAGGCTGCTGTCAATCTCGCATGCTGGCATCCGTGAGTCCGTCTGACTTATATGCTGCGAATTGCGTCTCGGCCGGCCTCGCTAAGCCAAGGTTTCGGCCGGCGCGAAAAGTGGCAGACCTTGATCCATATGGTTTCTTATATTACCCAAAAGCTAGGCGAAGTGGGTCGCGTCCTCCGATTTCCTCAACTCACGGTCCACACCCTTTAGCTACCTGCTGGGCCTCGCGGCGAGGGGCTTCCCACAGCCGGAGGACTGTGTCTGGGAGCCTCCCGCGGGATGACGCCCAATACTTCATTCCATTACAAAAAAGTCTTGCGTGACTCTCTCTAAATAGTAATCGACGGAGGTCCCCGCAGCGACAGAGGGTTCGGGATCATCCGAGAGATCCGAGACACGAGAGAGCTCGCGGGGACCCACTGTACTAAGGTCGGTATCCGTGGCCAGCCATTCTCCCCGCGCGCTGGAGCCAGGACAGCAGTCAGCCAGGCTCTCCCGCGACACCGTAGACATGCATCGAGGCCATCCTCGCTGTCAGCTCTCCAGCGTCGGCGACGGCTCCGCAAACGGGCCTCGCCGGCCGAGACCCCCCCCCCCCCCCCCCCATCCCACCCCCTCGCCCCTGCACCTCATCCTCGCACAGCGTAGCTGCATTCGCCTTTGCTCACGTCAAGGAAGAGACTGGGCCGCCTCCTCGCAGGAGTCGGCTCACGCGAGGGTCTTGGGCGCGTGGTGGCTCTCGCCGACGTAGCGGATGCCGGGCAGATGCCCGGGGGACGCGCCTTGTGTGCGGGAGGACGGGGCTAGGACGGTCGGGCGCGTGTGGGGTACAAGCGAGGCGGGGCAGGGCGGGGCAGGGAGCGGGGCGAGCGGCGCACGGGTCGATTTCTTCTTTTGCTGCGCGCCGGCGAGGCCGTACGCGGTGGTCGCGGCGCCGAGGACGCACACGGCGGCGATCACGAAGAGGATGCTCAGGAAGGCGTCGTTGAGGTTGGAGCACTGGCCGTTGAGGATGGCGCCTGCCCACGGGCGCCGCGCGAGCCGTCTTTGGCCGCCACTCTCCCCAAAGAGGCGCGCCCCTTTCGAGGGTAGTGGGAAGGGGGGGGGGGGGGGGGGAAAGGGGGGGGGGGGGGGTCCCCCAAAAGGGGCGTGCCCATGATTCCCCCCCTTTTTCCTTAAAAGGGAGGGGCTCGTGTTGTGGAGGGGCGGAGGCGCGTTTTCGGGCCGTGCCTCCGCCCTCTCGGCCGCGCCCATGGCGCTGGACAGGCCGTTGAGCGTCGTGCGCACCTCCTGCGGGTAGGCGACCGACGACATGACGTACGTGGTGACGTTCATCACCCAGAAGGAGCCGTACAGCAGGCCGTACCTAAAAAAGAAATACGGGGTAAAAAAGAAATACGTGATGGAAGGAGCCGTACAGCAGGCCGTGCAGGGTGATCGCGATGCCGAGCGCCGTCGGCGAGCCCGCGAAGCCCTCGTTCGGCGTCGGGTCCTCCTCTTCGTACAGGTGGAAGGGGCCCTCGAGGCGCGACGCGTCGAGGCGGCGCAAGTCTCCTGGCTGGAAAGGCGACGAGTCGAAGAGCTGGCGGTGGCCTCCTCCGCTCGCCGCCGCCTTGCAGCCGTCCTGCGGCACGATGAGCCCGTCCCAGAGCACGGCCAGCAGGGCCGCGATGACGGCCGTGATGAGGAAGCCGACCCACTGCAGCGTCACCTGCCGAGAGCGGGGGGCGGGGGCGAGGCTCGCGGGGAGGTGTGGGGCGCTCGGCCTGGCCCCGACCCAGAGCGAGCGTCGCGCCAGGTCGACGCACTGGATGGCCGACATGGTGAGGAGGGTGGCGAGGATGCCGACGGTGGAGACGGTCATGTTTGCGAGCGCCTGCTGCTGCACGTTGAGTCCGGTGAGGATGATCGACAGGACGCGCGGCTGGAGGATCGCGAGGCCGTAGTACGGGACGTCAAACAGGAACCAGCCGCCGGCGGTGCCGAGCAGCGTCCGCCACGGGCTGAGCGCGAGGATGCGCGAGAAGACCGACGTCTTCTCCGGCCCAAGCACGGAGGTGGAGAGGCGCCGGTTCATCGCGACCTCGCCCGCCACGGTGTGGCGGCGATGATTGGCGACGGAGGACGCCGCCGCAACGCGCGCGGACTGGGCGGCGGCGTAGGCCATCAGGAAGGGGCCGACCGAGCCGAAGGAGAGCATCACGCGCCACGAGACCGCCCACCTGCCGCCCGCGGGATGAAGGGCTCGCTTGCTACCCACCTGCCGCCCCGGGGCCCGCAGGGTGGGGGGCGAGGTGCGGGCGAGGTGCAGGCTCTGGCGCCGAGGGATGGGCTGGGCTCTACAAGGTCTGGGCCCCGGTGCACCCCGGGTTGTCGCTGTCGTGCGTGTCGGTCGGGTGGAAGGATGCGCCGGCGCCGGGGCCGAGGGAGAGGAGGAGGCCGATGACGTAGACAAAGATGATGCCGGGGTTCTGCCAGAAGAAGGCCCACCCCGCCTTGGTCGCCTTGGCGGTGACATCGGTGTCGTCGTGGCACGACTCGGCCGCCTTTGCGGCGGCGAGGGGGTAGACGCCGCCGCACCCCACCCCAATCAGGAGGCGGCAGGCGATGAGCAGGTACCACGCCTGGGCGGGGCGGCGTCTCTCAGCTCTCGGATCAGGCCACACACAAGGCTAAGTCTTGGCCAGAGTCTGGGCCGATCAGCCGCTGCGCCTGCATGTCTTCCTCCTCCTGCTCGAGGGCCAGCTGCACCGCTACGTCCACCGCGCCGCCCTCGGGGGAGCCGTCCGTGCCGGTCATGTAGCCCGGGATGATGGAAGACTGGAGGGGCGACGCGGGCAGGATGCCGGAGAAGAGCGCCCCGGTCCCCATCACGAGAAGCGTGAGCACCTGCAAGAGTGTGGTGTGTGGGTGAAGCCCGCCTCTGCCATTCTGAGCGGGCCGTGGGCGGGGGTTGGCGGCGCGTGCCATGGACGGGTCGCGACCGATGACGTCGCCGAGGCAGCCGAAGACGAGCATTCCGATGAAGGTGCCGATGAAGGCGGCCGAGTTCGCCATCTGATTGGCCGCCGGGTAGTTGCCGTACATGGAGTGCATCCAGAGGTAGCACCAGCCGATGACAGTGAAGTTGTACGAAACGAAGAAGCTCGAGACGAAGGGCACGTACGGCCCGAGGACCGACTGGGTGGCCACTGGGTCGGGCTGCTTGGCGATGCTGTGGGGAGCACCCGGGAAGAGAGTGCCGCGGCGCAGCTCCTCAAAGTCGTCATCTTCGTCGTCCGGCAGCGCCACGCCGAGGCCGTCGAGAGCCGAAGAGACGGTTCTGAGCTGCGTCTTGATCGCTGCGAGCTCCGCCTTGGTCTGGTCAAGCTCGGCCTCGACCTCTGCCGGCGTCCTCTTTGACGGGCGAGGCTCGAGGCCCATTGCCTTGGACAAGACGCGGCCGATGCTAGGAAGCGCGATGTCGGTGGTCTCGGCCATGATCACTGCGAGCTATTACTGTGCGCCACGAGACAGGGTTGGGATCGACAGGGTTGGACTGGCGGAGTCCGTCGGCCTCGGTGGCCGCTGATATTGAATATTGATTTCCACGGAATTCCACAAACGGAAAAAGTTTGTATTTCTTCCGATGTCCACTCCGCAGCACCGCCGTCGCCCTTCCAGTTTATGTGCCTCTGGGGCGCCCCCTCTGGGAACAACGTCTCGTCCTCCCTGAGTCTCCCCTCCTGTCGCTCCCTCTACCTACCTCCCTCTCCTGTCTCTGTAGTGCGTTGCGTGTAATTCTTTTGCGGTTTGCGGGGGGCATCGCCGTACTAAGCCGCAGGGGCATCTCGAGGCATATCGAGATGACTCGCGACGACCGCGAGTTTTCCATCGTCGTCTTCGGCGCCACGGGCGACGCGGGCCGCGCGGTGTGCCGGTACCTTGCCACCAAGCAGGGCGCGCGCCCTGTCAAGTGGGCGGTCGCCGGCCGGAGCAAGGCCAAGCTCGAGACACTCGTCAGCTCCCTCGGCGGCTCCTCGGCGCCGTCCGTGCTGCTCGCCGACGCGTGCGACGCCTCGTCGCTGCTGCGCATCGCGGAGCGTGCGACGCTCGTGTTCAGCGCCGTCGGCCCGTACTCCCGCCTCGGCGAGCCGATGGTCAAGGCGTGCCTCGTCGCGCGAACGCACTGGGCCGACATCACGGGCGAGGTGTTCTGGGTGGGCGAGATGGAGGCCAAGCACGGCGAGGCCGCCGCGGCGGCGGGCGTGACGCTCACCTCTCTCTGCGGCTACGACTCGGTCCCGTGCGAGCTCTCCCTCCATGTCGCGCGCAAGGCGCTCAAGCTCGGCGCGAGGCACTCTGAGCTGCTCGACGCCGAGGCCGTGACACAGCTCAACGTGCCCGAGGCGCCGCGACGCCCCGCCTCCCCGCCTCCCTCCTTCCCTCCCCTCCCTTTGCACCCGACTGGCGTCGATCGCGGCCTTCCCCTCCGCCGCGCATCCGCCTCGCCGCACCGCGGCCGTGCAAACAGCGAACGCTCTCCCGCGGGTGGCGCATGCCCGCGCGGCGGGGAAGCCCACCCCGCCGTCGTGAGTCCGACCTGTGACCCGCACACGCCTCCCCGTCGGCCGGCTTCGAGCCTCCCCCCCCCCCCCCCCCCTCCCCCACTGACCCCCCCCCCCCCCCGCCCCCCCCCCCCCCGCCCCCCCCCCCTCCCGCCCCCCCCGCCTCCCCCCCCCCTTCCGCCCCCCACCCCCCCCCCCCCCCCCCCTCACCCCCCGCCACCCCCGCCCCCACCCCCCCTCCCCCGCCCCCCCCCCCCATCTCCCTCCCCCCCCACCTACCCCCCCCCCCCCCCCCCACCCCCAGCCACCCCCCCCCCCCCCCCCCGGCCCCCCCCCCCCCCGTCCACCCCCCCCCCCCCCGCCCCCTCCCCCCCCCCTTCCCCCCCCCTCCCCCCCCCCCCCCCCCCCCCCCCCCCCCCCTCCCCCCCCTCCCACCCCCCCCCCCCCCTCCCCCCCCCGTCCGGCCCCCCCCCCCCCGTCCCCCCTTCCCCGACAGCCCCCCCCTCCCCCCCCCCCCCGCCCCCACCCCACCCCCACCCCCCCCCCCCCCCCCAGCCGTCCCCCCCCCCCCCCCCCCCCCCAACCCCCCCCCCCTCCCCCCCCCCCCCCCCCCCCCCCCCCCTGCCCCCCCCTCCCCCCCCCCCCCCCCCCCCCCCCCACCCCCGCCCCCCCCCCCCCCCCCCGTCCCCCCCCAGCCCCCCCCCCCGCCCCCCCCCCCCCCCCCCCCCCCCCCCCCCCCCCCCCCCCCCCCCCCCCCCCCCCCCCCCCCCCCCCCGCCCCCCCCGCCCCCTCCCCGCCCCCCCCCCCCCCCCCCCCCCCCCCCCCCCCCACACCGCCCCCTTAGTACCCCCCCCCCCCCCCCCCCGCCGCGTCCCCTCACCCCCTGGTCACTACCCGACACTAGAAGAGCAGCAAGAGTTGGGGCTGCGGCTACGGCTGCGGCTGCGGGAGGGGCTATGGTCGCGGGAGAGCCGCTGCGCCGCGTGGGCGCGCCTACACCGCGCTTGCTCCGCTCGCCACCTCTCGCAAAGGTCCAAAGTCATAGCCATCACCTCCTCCGGCAAGTCCTTTTCGCCTATCTTGCCGTCCCTCCATGCCTGGTAGAGCTCGTCGTCATAGCCATATTGCATCACAGCCTGCTGCACTGCGTCGTGCACAACCCCTGCCACCCTATCCCGCGCCTCAGCGTCGGAAAATTCGAGCTCGGAGTCATACCCGGAAGCAGGCGCAGACGGCCGCGGCGATTTGGCAGGCGGCGAGGTGGGGGAGGGAGAGCGCGGCGGTGCGCGCTCGTGGCTCCCGCTGGTGCCAGAAGGGCCAGCGCCCAATGCGCTCAGCCTGTTCTTGTCCACCACCTTGGGAGAAGGGGGTGGGGGTCCACCTCCCTTGGGTGCGGGCTTGCGGTGTTCCTGCTTCCGCTTGCCCGACTTTGGCGGGTTGCGGCCGAAGTTCTTCATGGTGAACCTGTCCGGCTTGCCGCCCTTCCCGACCCTCGTCCACCCCTCGGGCGACTCGTTGGGCCGGGGTTGCTGCGCCTGTTGGTGCTGCGAGTGTGCCTGCGATGCTGCGGCCGGAGCGGCAGCGGCGGCAGGCGGTGCCACGGGCGGTGCGGCGAAAGTGGCGGTAGGCTGAGGCTGCGCAGCGTCCTGCGCGGCCCGCTGCCTGGCCTCATCCTCCCGCCTCTTCTCAGACTTGGCCTGGATGATGTACTGATACCCAAGCGGCACCGGGTTGATGCTGACGGAGTGCCAACCGTACCTCTCCATGCGCTCCGCGAGACAATCAATCATCGCGTGGTCGCGTGGCGACACCTTCTGGCCGAGGACGCGCTCGACCATCCGGATCTGACGCACGTGGAACGGCTCCAGGCCCGGCATGGAAGCCTCGGAGTCGGACATGGCCCCGTTTCGCCGTTTTTGAAAACACACCGGGTATTCCCCAGGTATACCCGGGTTTTTTCAGAGGGCCGACTGCACGCTAAAGGCTACACGCTCGCACACCACTTGCAGAGTGGCTCTTCCAGGCGCTCACCCCACCCAGAGGCACGCCAGGCCCCGGGCAGCCGGCCGTCACTCGCCTAAGCGCCTAAGCGGCCTAAGCGGGGGGTGCTTAGGGTGCTTAGGCGCTTAGGCCGGCCCTTGCGAGCGTGGCGGCGTCGTAATACAAGTGACTCCGATGGAAATCAGATGCCCCTGCTAGTGTCATCGCTCAGAGAGCAGCCTCACGCACGTCCACTGTCTACCACTGGCCCTGGTTGCACACTGCCACTGAACTGCGCTGGTCCGCAGGCTGGTGCGGGAACTCAGCATCAGGTAGTCGAGAAAGATCGCGGAAGGTCGAGTCGAGGAAGAGAGCAAGATCAGGGGCGGGTCCGGTAGACCGGTCCGCGGCGCTATATGCGTGGCAAATGACGCGAAAAGTGCCCACTGAAGCTTCCGCGCCTTGACTTCACGTTGAGCTGTGATGATGCCCACAGCCCAGCAGCAAAGGCGGGCGGGCCGACCCCGCGGCCGTCGCCGCTGCCGCCGCCGCCCCCTCCGCCGCCACCCCCTCCGCCGCCGCCCCCTCCGCCGTCGTCGTCACCTTGGGCTGCATCACCCGCGCCGCCGTCGTGCACCGGCTCTCGTGCTCATTCAACGGCGCCTCGAGCTGCAGGCCGGCGGCACTGGCGTTGTCGTGGTCGGGCTGCCCAACGTCGGCGCGGGAGGGAGGGGGCAAAGCCGTTATGGAGAGCGCGAGAGCGAGCGCCAAGAGGGCCCAGATTCTGAGCAGCAGCCCGCCTGGTCATCGGCCCACTTGCCGACGTGCGTCCAGCATTCCAAATAGGACGAACGCCGAAGTTTGCTCTCCGACGCCGTGCCGAGCGAAACCTTTTCCTTCGAAGCTCAGCGACGTAGCCGGGCGAGCGGAATAGGGCAGCCCTAGAGAGCACCTTGAGGCCATTCAATAGAGCCCGTGTTATAGTCGAGGGTCGATCGCCGGCCGGCGCAGTGCTGCTCTGACCGCTCCGCCGGGCCGCCTCCGGGCCGCTGCCGCGGAGACGTGCACATAGGCAAGTTGGTATTTTCATATATGAACTTCAAAATAACATTGGCTAATCTAATTCTACTCATCACGACTCGCCAGAAACACCCACACACTATGGGGTCATTGTGTAGCCCTGCTTAGAAGGAAAAGGTTTACTGCAAGGTCCGTATGCCTTACCGTGTAGTCGGCCCCATGCACAGAGGGTTTGTCGTATGCTTAGGTAGGGGAGTATTCCTTTCTTCGCCTTCCTATCAAGTAACCTGACTAGCTATGCGTGCCGGATGGAGCCCGCTCGGGAGATGTGTGGCAGACCCGTTGGCCAGTGTCTTGTCTTGGTGGTTCTGCGTGTGTCGTCACCGCCCGAGGCCCGTCTTGCGTCCACCCATACCGGACACCGCGCTGGTGTCCTAGTCGTTGTGGTCTGACTGTGTTTAAACTCTCTCGAGCTTCGTAACTACCTAACTAGCTGTTTTGACTTTTAAAAACCAACTAACCAACAGCGGAGTCCTTCCGGTTGGCTGCGGCGCCCAGGCGACACTCAATATGGTAGGAAGCTAACGGACGGGCTCCCAGACGCAGTCGTCCGGCATCGCGAAGCCGTTGGCTAGCTTGTCGAGGAAGACTCGGAAGCCGTAGAGGTCGATGATCTGGCCCTTGAGCGGGTTGGGCGGCGGGTCGTGCGGCGGGAAGAAGAGCCACCCCGGCACCTCGGGCGCGCAGAGGCACGGGAAGAGGAAGCAGGCGCGCCACGAGATGTGGATGAGGAGGAAGACGAAGGTCGTGCTGATCATAATGCAGCGGACCGCGGCCTCCGTGTGCGGCGGGCAGATCGCCTGGCCGGCGAAGCAGTAGGGGAAGGAGTGCAGGAAGAAGGCGTAGAGGAGGATGAGGGCCGGGACGGACCACTGCCAGAGATAGCCGAGCTCGAAGCCCCATCCGACCATGTTGCCAATCATGACGACCCAGAAGCTCCACATGTAGAGGTAGAAGGCGGCGTCCATCTCGTCGACGGCGCGCTTGCCGGCATAGTACTGGGTCGTCACGTTGATCTGGTCCGGAGTGAGGCAGAAGAGCCAGTGCACGAACCAGAGGGAGATTTGCTGAAACTTGATGATGACGTCGAGGATGACATAGTACTTTGCGAGCTGCACCAGGTTGGCGCCGTAGTGGAAGACGAAGGTGGCGGGGCCGATGAACGGGATGTAGGCTGGGATCACCACCGAGTGCACCTCGACCCAGATGGCGAACCAGAGGAGCGAGCAGTACGCCTGCGCGCGGGCGGGGGCGACGCTTTGCGGCACAAGAGGGCAAATCTAGAGGGCGCCAGTCTCGGGGGGCGGTCCATGTCCGGGGCAGCACTGGCGCGCACCTCGTTGTTCGCTTCTCGCCGCGCAGCGAGCGAGCGGAGCATCATCCGACCCTGGTAGAGGCTTCGGAACCAAGCGGTGAGGCCGGAGCTCGCGATGTAGCCGAGCACAATGAAGGGGAAGATGAAGTAGATGAGCAGGGTGGCAGCCTTTTGCGCGACCCTGCGGGGCGAGGCGACCATCACACGCTCATTGGGGTCGCTCCGGGCCGCCTAACCTAGCGCGGGAGAAGAGGCCGTCTGGCATCTAAGCATGCGGACGGGTGCTTGCTGAGAAGATAGTCTTCCCAGTGAATCAGCTTGCTGTGCAGCTTCCCGCCACCGTCGGGGACCTTGCTGATGAACTCGATGTCAAAGAGCCCGTCCAGCAGGATCCACTCAAACAGGACCGACACCGGCATCCAGATCATCACGGCGACCTGGTGCATGTTGCAGGAGATGCAGTTCCACCCTGCGGGCCGCGTCGCACAGAGCCGCTAAGTGAGCCGGCGCGGCGAAACATGAATTGTGGGGCGCCGGTGAGGCGTGAGGCGGGAGGCCGGCGGCAGGGTGAGCACTCACACATAAACTGTGTCATCGGCCACGAGCAGCGGCAGCCGAGCCAGTTGAGGATGATGGTCGAGCGCGAGCGGCCAGGGAAAGGGACTGGAAAGGGGTAGGGCGTGTTGAGCGTTTCGGCCCGTTCCTTCTCCAGCGTGTTCCCCGGCTCCCACACCGCCCTGAAGGGCAGCGCCTGTTGCTCAGGAGGCACTCCGTCCACAGATGGCACCACATCCGCCTTGTCAAAGCCGGTCAGCTCGATCAACGCCAGGTCGGCAAACTTGCGCGAGCAGCCCATGTAGATCCCCCACAGAGGGAAGAAGCCGCTGTCGAACAGCTCGTATCTGCTGCTGTCAGCGGCATACTCCGCCGCCGCCGGACTCAGCAGGAACAACGGCAAGATCTCGTTCTCCTTGGGCGGCGCCAGGCCCTGTCCCGGGTCAGCGGTGAGCCAGCCCGACTGACCCGTCTGCCAAATGTCGTTCTCCACGAGAGGAAGCATTTCTTCGTACACGTCCAGAGAGCTAGGCGGCACGTTCCCGCCCACCATAGCCAGCCGGCGGCGCATGTCCTTCACATAGCCCTTGTATTTTTCGACCTCTTCCTTCGCCGCCGCAGCCTCCGCGATCGCGCTGGCAGCGGAATCTCCCATCGACGGTAGTCACGGAGACTAGCCAATGACTCGTGCAGCTCGTGCAGCTCCCAAGACCGTTCACAAACGGCGACGCCCAACTGGGCCAACTCCACCCTAAAGCGGCCCGGGAGGAGGAGGCCGTCGGACCATACTGAGCCGCCTTTTTTTGTCAAAGAAAAACCTCCGCATCATTATCCGCTGGGCGTTCGGGGAGCCTGAATGGCAAAGCACGCCACAGACCTCACGCTTCATAGCTCCCCGGCCCTGGATGTGAGGCTAATGATGCACTCCAACCAAGTGCGTATGTCCCAAAAGAGCCAGGTGCGCTGCTATATCTCTCGGTGGCACAGGACGCGGCACGTACGGACTCGACCGCTCATCTCCCAGGCAACGCGCATCGGTCGACAACCTGTATCACGACACCACCCGCAGAAAGAGCACGCTGCCGAGCAGGAGGCACCCGTTGAGGATGAGGAGCTGCTGCGCGTCGCCGCCAATCTCCTCGCCGCTCCAGAGCGAGGCCGCGCCCTCGCCGAGGGTGTCGAGCTTAGTCCTCACCGCCCGCGCCACAACCTCGAATTTGGAGTGGCAGCGCTCCTCCGTC
Source organism: Emiliania huxleyi CCMP1516 (assembly GCF_000372725.1). Taxonomy (NCBI): domain Eukaryota; phylum Haptophyta; order Isochrysidales; family Noelaerhabdaceae; genus Emiliania; species Emiliania huxleyi. The sequence continues at coordinate 86,856 of NW_005195736.1, forward strand.
AGCGCGCGAGGCAGGTTGCTGGCGGTGGCGGGCACGTCGCCGAGCGCGCCGGGCGACGGCACGACCTGAACACACGTCGCCCACAGCCCGTTGATGAGCTCCGGAGATCCAGGCGGCGAGTTGCCCAACGTCAGGACCGCGTCGTCTCCGACGGTGACAAAGCCGACGAGGACGTACCGCTTCCCGGCCGTCACGTCGACGCCGCGGTGCAGGAGCTTGGACGGGTGCATCACGACGCTGCCGCGGTCCGCTCGGAGCGGCTGCGGGAGCAAGTCAAACTCGACGCCTCCGCCGCTGAAGCTCTCCGGCGAGCTGAGCGCCACGCTTATGCTCAGCGTCGTCTCGTCCGTGTGCCACTTGAGGCCGGCTTGCCCGCCGCTCGAGCTCGAGTAGCGGATCAGGAAGAGGTCCGACACGGCGAGAGCCACGCCGTCGGCGATACCAAAGGAAGCGCGGAGGAGCGGCAGCACCCGCTCCTCGACGCTCCGTGGCAGGTTAGCGAGGCCCGGCAGATCGTAAACGCTGAAATCGTCCGTCGGGTAAAGCGCGTGCCTGGTTCGCGTCCAGGCGTTGGCCGACTCTGCGAAGGCGACTGCATCCGAGCACTCTTGCTCGGAGAAGACGTCGAAGCCGACAAATATTTTGGCGGGCGGGTGGCGGTCGAGCTGAAGCCAGAGGAGGTAGGCGCTCGCGAGAGCGAGCGAGTAGCTGAGCAAGAGGCAAACCATAAGAGCGAGCAGCTGAGCAAGAGAGAGGATGCTTGCTTGGTGCGTGTGCGGACAGATTTTCACCCTTGGGGGACCCGCTGTGTGCGGGGCGGGCCCCTGCTCACAGCTGGGATGCCCAGGAACGACGGCAAGAAACCCAAGGGTGAAGGACAGATTTACAACAAAACTCCCTCGCATCTTAGCTCCCTGGCCCTGGATGTGAGGTTGATGACTGCACTCCAAGTGCTCCAAGTGCACACGGAACATGGTCGAGGGGCATGGGCCCTACCGCGCGGAGGGAGAGGGAGGCGAGGGGGGGGAGGGGGGGGGAGGGGGATGGAGGGGAGTGCGAGGGGTATGGGGGCGAGGGAATGGATGGAGAGAGGAAGAGCAAGGGCGAGAGGGGGCAGGGGACTGGTCGGTGGCATATTAACTAGGGGAGGCAGGGTGGTGGGCGGCGATCGCCGCGTACCGTCCTATGGTGGCGAGTATCGCTACGCCAAGGAGGACAAGGGTGTCGATGTGCGGCTGCTGCTGTTCGAGTCGTTCGGTGGGTTCGGGAGGGGGGTCCGTGAGATCCTCCGGAAGGCGGCGAACGTGCTGCAGAACAAGCTGACGCGGGCCCAGTACCTCGATGAGGTGACTTGGACCACCAAGAGCTGGCTGGGGCTGCAGAAGCAGCGCATCTCAGTCGTTCTTCACACGGCCATCGCAGAGCAGATTGTGAATGAGCTTGCCAATGGCGAGGGCGGTCGAGTGCACGGAGCTAAGTGCCTCGCCGTCCTCGCCGGAGTCGCTTAGGCGGCTCCACCTCCAGTGGTGTACCTGTGTTAGTGCCAGTGCGCGCCAGTCCCGTGCCCAGTCCTGTGCCCAGTGTTGTGCGGACAGATTTCTTTTTAGAAAAAAACCTTCCCAGCCAGCTGCCTCGAGACGATTGCCAACAGCGCCGAACGAGAGGCAGAGCCAGGCTCGCGGACTGGGCCAGCCCCGGGCGACACCCACGTCGAAGCGCCATGGTCTCCGCCAGCGAGCCGCTCGCCGACAGCGGCAGCTGCAGCGTCGGCTTGTCGCAGCCACGCAGCACATTCCTCGCCGGCCCGCGACGACGAAGACGCCCCATCACTCGCCGCGCCCTGCCGCCGTGTAGATGACTCGGGCGTGAGAAGGCAAACACGCCCCGCGCCGCCTCGAGAAGCGGCGCGCCGCCTGCACACTGCGCCAGCGCGCCAAAGAGAGTCGCGCTGCAGCGGAGCTTGAAGGCGTCGACTGGCCCCGCAACCCACATGCCGTCGTCCCTCGGCGCGTTGGCGTGCGCTGTTGGCGTCACCGACGCGATGCGCCCGCATCGGGAAGACCCACCAGACCCAGTGGCGAGCTCGAGGAGGAGCGTGGCGAGCTCGCATTCGGGCAAGGCGGCGAGCTCTGTCAGCGCTGCCTCGCGCGGCCGGCGCTAGGCGTCGGCCGTCCACGCCAGCCGTGCGGCGGGCTCCGCTGACGGCGGCTCAGTGACTCCCAGCGGCGACGGCACCTCCGGTACCCGAGGCCGAGGGCGGCGGCGGCGGCGAGACCGAGGGGAGCTCCCAGCGCACGGGAGGGAGGCCCTTGCTGGTGCGCTGCAGGTCCTTGGCGCTCACCCGCACGGGCAGCGCCACACCTTCAGCGGCGCCCACCTCCGAGGTGAACGGCCCGCCCAGGACGATTAGCACGCCAAGCAGGACGACAACAAAGCCCACGACGTGGTTCCAGAGCAGTGGCTGTTGGAGCACCTTGATCTGGAAAACGAGAAAGGAGACGAGGACGGCGAGCTCGGCCAGGCCGCGCAACTGCGCAGCACTGAGGCCGGCGCTCGCGCCGATCCGGTTGCCTGGCACCTGGAGGCAGTACTCGAAGGCCGCAATCGCCCACGAGATGAGGATGGCCTTCGGCATGCCCCAGCTGTGCGCTCGGAGGTGAAGGTACCAGGCACAGACCATCACACTGCACGAAGCGCAAAGCAGCAACGCCGCCAAGGCGGCGCGTGGCCAGTCGACATGGTCGGTCATCTGCCGGCAAGGTGGGACGTGCGTGTCCCTTCCTCGGCTTGGTTAAATCGCGCTCTGGTCGCGTTCGGTCGCCAGCTCTCCAGCTCGTCGTTTGGTCACCGAGGAGTCGAGCGAAAGCACGCCTCAAACTCCAGGACGTGCCACCTGGACGCATCCCTCCTTGTCCCACTTATAATGCGTCAGGCGAGAGTCGCCCGCGTTCCGGCGTTTTTCATATTTCTCCTCCTCCTATTCTACTAGCCCCGGCTTTTGTCGTGCTTTGTAATTTTTTTCGAGCTTAGCCTTCGATGTTATGAAACAACCGCAAGGCGAACACACGCACATTGCTCTCGGGCCCACAGACAGACATCCCGCACACCCGCCGCCCCCCCCGCCCCCCCCGCGCGCCCCACCCCGGCCGGGAGAAAGGGGAGTGACATAAATAAATAAATAAATACAACGGGCATCCCAAGCTAGGGCTGGGTCGAGGACAGACACGTCCCCACCTTTGCAGGATTTTGCAAAAGCGAGGGGGGAGGGCGCATCGCCGCGCGGAGAGGGCTAAAAGAAAGAAAGAAAACAGACAACCCAAGGGAGGGATGGGAGGACGGCACGCCGCCACCACACAGGGATTTTAAGGAGAGGTGTGTGGTGCGCTAGCCGTCGCCCACCCTAGGGAGTCTGCCTCTTCCTATCTCTCTTCGCAGTCTCTCGCCGATTCTCGCTGCAACCTTCATGCCACCTCGCGGTCGTCCCACTCTCGTCGTTCTCTCCCTTGTCACTTCGCGGAGAGGGCTGGGTTTGGGATTCTACTTGCCGTGCTATTTTTTTCTGATGCGCTCAGTTTCGCTTGTGGCCGACGGGGTGGCACGCTGCCACCTTGTGCACCTCGGCCAGCGGCCTCTGCACGATTGCCAACAGCACCGAACGAGAGGCAGAGCTAGGCTCGAGGACTGGGCCAGCCCCGCGACGCCACCATTAGACGATGTCGCTTCCCGGCGACGACGCCGTCTGGGCCCGCCTCGATGAGCTGCCATCACGGCTCACTGCTCCCGCGACCGCTTCTGTGCGCTACGAGGACCAGAAGGCGGCTGCCCGGGAGGCCTACGAGTCAAGCAAGGAGGCCGTCTCACTTGCCAAGGACGACCTCCTGCAAATTATGCTCAGCACACACGAACAGCTCCGAGCGCTTGAGAGTGACAATGGGCGGCCCACCCGTCCTTTCGAGCCTGCGTCGGCGGCACAGGACACAGAGGCACTGATGGCGGAGGCGCGTGAGTACAATGAGGATCTGACGGTCGGTGAGGGCATCGGCTGGCTCAACAACGACGAGGAGGGCTACCGTCCTCCAACCTATTCCGAGGTTTGCCACTCTCGCCGACAGCCATCTCTGCTTGCACTCTCTCACCCCGCTCCCGCCGCGCACAGTGCCTCCCCGTATACCTGCTGAGCCCCACCGCCAACGACTTCGTCGACAAGAGGATCGAATCGGGCGAGTTCGTTGAATGGAACACGACGAGGAACGCTGCATTACCCACAGCAGCTCCCGCCTCCCTCACTCACTCACCGACTTCCGCCTCCCCGCCCCGCCCCTGCAGCCTTCCAAAGATGTGCATGGCGCTCGCTATCAGCCGCAGGCTCGGCGCAGACGAGCTCGCTAACATCACCGGCTACCGGGACGGCAAGCCCACGACCGCCTACCCGCTGCTCGCCAGCTGGGACGCGAACCCGGCGGCAAACGTGTCTCAAGTCAACGCACCGCAGCCGATCTGGGTGCCGTTCCTGTCGGGCTCGCGCGGGCTCGTGTTTGACTGGCTGGGCTGCCGGTGCGCCCGCCGCCATATGCGCCTTGCCTCGCGCAGCTCCGAGTCCTCGCCGAGTCGCCGCCTCCCTGCCGCCTGTCTGCCGCCCCTGCCGCACCAGGTGCTCGTGGCCAGTCTCGCAGCAGTGCTGGTCCCTGATGGTCGGGTGCAACATCCACCAGTACGTGCTCAACGTCTGGATCTGCGTCACGCTCGGCTTCGAGCTCTTCATGCTCGACGCGCTCGTCTCCTCCGCCTTCATTGCAAACTGCCCAAACAAGGAGAGGAAGAGGAGCGCGCTCCCTGCAAAACGCGTCGCTCGTCACACGCCCCGCCGTGCTACGAGCAGGTGTTCGAGTGGGAGGACTACCTGATCTGGGACAAGCCGCTCTCGGTCACCGCCGCCGCGCTCCTCACCTACTTGATCTTCCCCCTCTTCACCATCGGCTACCTCGCCGGCAAGAACGACAAGCGAATGGGGGGTTCTGGCGGCGTCGACCAGTCCTACTTTGCAGGCGTCTGGCAGAGCAAGATCCTGCTGCGCTCGATGGCGGCGCGGGAGGAGGCGGGCGCGTATTCCTACTGCACCACCCTCTTCTACGCGGTGGCCATGGAGTTTCACTGCGTGATCATCCCCGCCTATATTCCCTTCATCTGCCCCGCGCTCGTCATGTTCCAGTACGAGGCCGCGCTGCACAACATCGCAAAGTTCTACATCATGCTCGACGTCATCCTCAAGTGGCCACCGCACCCGGGCCTAGCCCCTCCCGTCCGCCTCCCCTGGACTCGCCCATTGCCCCCCCCCCCCCCGCCCACCCCCCCCTTTCGCTCGCAGGTTTGGGACCAACGGCCTCTTCTTCGCCTGGTTCCTCTTCTGCTTCAACGAGGGCCAGATAAGCGTGACGAGAAAGTACGTCGCAGGCCCGAGGGCGGCGGCGGAATGGCGGAGCATGAAGTTCGTCTACACGTGGGTGTCGCTGATCGGGACCTACCTGATGATCTTTAGCGTCAAGACCTACTTCACCATCCTCTACCTCTGGTTCATCCCGCTCTTCATCACCATCTTCGCCTTCTTCGGGCACGCGCTGCCCTACCTGATGCACGGCGCCGCCGCCTGCCCGCCGCACACGGGGCCGGCCGTCGAGCTGGTCGGCATCGCCACCACCCTCATCTTCCTCGCCGGCTTCCTCGTGGCGCGCGGCTGCTGGCTCTTCCCGTGCCTCTGCGCGCCCGAGGTGCCGGGGTGGCTCTTCTTCCCGCCGCACGACCCGCCCGACAACCCGCTGCAGGGCGACGTCGACTGGGACGCCTTCCAAATCTTTCTCCGCCACATGTGGCGCGGCTTCCCTGCGGCCGAAGACTGCGTCTGGGAGCCACCGACTTGGGACTTCTCGGTGCACAGAGGCGCTCACCTTCCGCCGAAGGGCAGCAAGGGTTGACTTATACGTACCGTGCACTCTATTAGCGGAGAGGGAGTTCCGGAGAGACGTTCAGAGAGAAAGAGAGAGCAGAAAAGGCGCAATACAGGGGCAGTGGAAGGATTAGAGAGAGACGTTCTAAAGAGAACGATAGAAAGAGGGTAAAAAAGTATCAAATGACTAGTTGGAAGAGTTGCAAATAGAAATACGGGGGTGGTGACTGGTGTGGAAATGACCACTTTTGATGTTTTTGTGTCCGTGTTGCTCCCAGCGCCCTCGCCCGCGCTCCCTGAGGCCATGGCTGGTGCTACTAGTATGGGGTACTACCTGGATACCGCGAGAGCGACCCAACTCGTCGACATCGTCCGATGATGGTGCCCCAAAGTAGCTTCCGGAGGCTATCGTGGGGTCGAGCCGGCAGTAGCCGTGACATGTGGTTCCACCACCCCTCGCAGGCTTTGCCTCTGACCGCCACCGTTCCCAGGCTGTCTAATGGGATGGAAAGGAAGGCTGGGCGAGCGTATAGAAGCGTGCTCGACCTTGTCGTGGCAACCTGCACGGCAGCGCTGGCAGGCGCGATGAGCGTCGTGCCACCTGACCCGAGACGGGTCGCAGGCGTCGTACCGAGCGCGTCGAGACCGTGTCCTGATGAGCTCTGCACGGGTGAGTCACGTCGGCGTCAAAGGAGCGACGTGTGACCTGTCAGAGCTTGATCTCCGATCTCAGCGGCGTCGAGTCGCCTTCGGCGGCGACAGCTAGGATGCATCTCCTCCGTCGTTTTTCGCGCTACGGCCCTGAGAAGCTGGCGCCGCACGCAGGCGGACCTTGTGTATGCGGCGAACGCTTAAAAAATGGGTGCTCTACGTCACTTTTTTTGAGTAGATAGTGCCGAGCTGGCCGTGACAGCGATTTTGGTACCGGTAGTTTTGGGCGGGTTTTGGGCGGGTTTTGCACCACAGACTTTTTGCAACTTGAGCACTTGAGCACTTGATAGGGTCGATTCCGCATGGTACGGGACTCCTCGATCGTCTCGCCCTCCCTCACTGGTGTGTTCATTGGGTGGGGTCATAACAAACTAGTCAAATGTTCATGTCAGTAACAGCGTCACGTCACGACACCAGAAGAGCGACAGAAGAGCGAGAGACACAGGTCACAGCTCACAGGTGACCAGACGCTCTCGACGCACGCACAAGAAGTGCTTCTATTGTTCTAATGTACCGTGCTCTGCTGTCTCGGACCAGACTTGCCCTGAGACCCCTGTTCCCCCTCTCCTCCCAGCTGGTCCCTTGCGCCTTGCCCTTGGCCTTGCGCGCCCCTCGGCTCGTTTGGAGGATTCGCTGTTTTGTGTTTGGCTTTCTTTCTTTCATTCGAAGTGGATCTTCATTCTTCTTCTTTTTCTGTACATGCTTTCCATTCTGCACTCACACGGGGCTGGCTAGCTCCTGGTACTTTGTGCGCTGCTCTTTGGCGAAACGCCGAGCCGTTGCCGCGCTCGTCGTCGGCGGCTTGGGCGTCGCGATCCGGTCGATGGTCGCCGACGTGCTCTGCACACGGTGGGGCGGGCGGCGGCAACTTAGTACCCGGCTTCAACTCTGATGTCGCTTCTCTATGGGAGCCACATGCGGCGCCGGCTAGGGTCGTGGCGAGAGGGGAGAGGAGGCGCGCAGGCCGCGCACCGCGCTGTCCGTCGCCGGCTCTGAGACGCAGCACCACGCGCCCGCCTCTGCGGACAGGTAGGCGCCGACGCGCAGCGTCAGGTAGATGGGCGCAGCCACGGCGGAGAGGAGGAGGAGGACGCCGAGTAGGAGAAGGGCCATCGGCACCTGAGGTCGGGGTGGGTGGGAGGGGAGGCTGAGACGGGACAGCCCTGGGCGGGGGCAGGGAGCTGCGAAGGACGGGAGCGCGAGCGCCAGGACGAAGAAAGTGAGCATCAGGGTGCCGTTAAAGTACACGCGGCTCCACGTCAGAGCCCGGGCGCCGCTGAAGGTGCGGATCGTGTACTCAAAGTCGTCGAGCCCCTTCTCACTGCCGTCCTTGAGGATCAGCAACCGGTCGGTCGCACCGACTTGCTTGTCGGGAAACTTTGATGTCTGGAGGCGGAACCACGAGACGAAGCTGGAGGTGTCGCCCCCGAACCACTCCTCGAAGATGAGAAAGTACTTGAGCTCGTTCCACACCGCGTCCAGGCTCGCCTTCTTTGCGACCGCCGGGCTCTCTAGCAGGAAGGCGGTCACCGCCGGGAGGATCGTGGCGCCGCTGTGGAGCGCTCCGCCGTAGGTGCCCTTCTCGGCGCAGCACGCCGGGAGCCACGGCGACATGTTGAGCCACGCCTCGAGGAAGGGGAAGGTGAGCCAGCGCAGCCACTCGTTCTTCCGCACGCGCACCTCGATCAGGTTGCCCGGCCGGCGGTTCCATGGCAGCACCTGTGGTGGCGAAGGCGCACAGTCTGACGGCAAGTCTCGTGGAGAGGGTGAGGTGCCACGGCGGCGTCCCGCGCCATCTGGGCGACGGGGTCGAAGCGCATGATGAAGTTGAAGGTGCTGGGCACGTTCTCGTGGATCCAGGCCTCGAAGGCGGGGTTCGAGATCTTGGTCGGGGCGAAGGCGTACACGCGGACAGGGCCGTCAGGGGCGGCGGCCTCCTGGCGGTGGAGAAGCGCGCTGCTGACGTCCCATCGCGTCTCGTGCGTCCACGCGCCCGACCACTTGACGACAAACTGCTCCGCGTCCTGATCGAGCGTGATCGACAGCGTCGACGCGGTCGGGTCGCCCTTTGTGAAGGCGTCAACGCTGCTGCTGGTGTCGTTGACCTCGAGCGCGTCGATGTGACCGTCCTTGAGCGCGCGCAGCCCGGCGTCGAAGCCCACCAGAAGGGCGGCGAGGCAGATCGAGACGGCGCCGCCCTGCGAGTGGCCGGTCACGGTCACCTGCTTGTAGTCGCCGATGCGGTACACGCCTTTCATCGCATCGAGGAGGAGGTATGTGAAGAGGACGCCCATCGCGCGGTCCAGGTACTGCCCGTGAACCATCAGCTGCGCGAAACGACGGTTGCTCTTAATGGCGACATCCTCGCCGCTGCTCCTCTTGCCGACAAAAATGTGGTCGGTGCGGACTTGTCCCGCAAAATTGCGCCTCGCGTCCTCCACATTGTTAATGATCGTTCCGCGGTTGACAATAACGAGCTCCTCGGAATTCCTTCCGCGAGTCTTTGCAAATGCTATGTTGCTCGTCCCGACGGAGATCAGGCTCGGAGAGCCTTCCACGCGCAGTGCGTTCACGAGTCGCAGTCCGACGTCGTCCTGATACGCGAGCCCCATCGCGAGCTGGCTGCACTCGAGCGCAGAGTCGGCATCGAAGGTGATTGGCAGCGTCATCTCCGTTGTCGTTGTCTTGTCCGTACACTGCATCGGGCGAGGAGCAGGCCGGTGCGAGGAGCACGGGGCACAAGGCGGCGGCGAGGAGCACGGGGCACAAGGGTGACCCCGCAAAACGCCGCTCTTCCAGTTGAATTCTTAAAAAATACAAGCCTCTCTCACAGCACACTGGCAGAAGAATTCAAGCTATCCACAAGTGCTCTCAGTGTGTGTGTGTGTGTGTACTCACTCACACCTCTCACAGCACACTGGCACAACAAGGGTGGTGACGCTCTCGAGGCTCTCGAGGTGTCGAGTGGAAGCCCTTTTTCCCTGAGGGAGGGTGTAGAGGATGTAGAGTGTAGAGCGCTGTAGAGCTGTAGAGATGTAGAGCGCTCTGGAGCGCTGTAGAGCTGTAGAGCTCTACATCCGGCGCGGGACAGAGCGATGCAGATGTAGAGCACTGTAGAGCGCGATTTTGCTGTAGAGTTTGTTGTAGAGGCTCTATGGGCCGGGGGTGGTATCGGTATTTCACGTTCTGCGTCCAGGGAGGACCGTAGGAGGGGAGGTGCAGGTGGAAGGGCCGCCAGCAGGTGGTCATGCCTTAAAACTAAAGACGTTGGACAGGGTGGATGGTGCAAGGTGGCCCGCCACAACAACCACTGGAATGAATTTGCGACTCGTCGCAATCAAACTGATTTACGTTGTCGTTGATACTTGATTATGAATTTGTCAGAATTTTGATTTTTGTGTGAGCTCCGTGTACCGTCCGTGACCCGCCGCCGCCTCAGCCCTGTGTGTGTCTTGCTTTGCCAACAACAACATACCTAAATCAAAAGATCGGCATGGGGTGGTGCGTCGGCAAGACATTGGGTAGTGGCGCATCGGGCAGACCAGTGTGCCCCAGCGCCCCCGTGGTCTGAGAGTGAATATGTGAAAACATATTCGAGAGTGAGAGAGATGAGAATCCAAATACCGGGTAGAGGGAGCGGACCGTGAGTTGAGGAAATCGAGGGACGCGACCCACTTCGCCAGTGACGGTCCCGCGCCTCGCCGCTAAGACAGTGGCACGCGCCGCGCAGCGGCGCGTGCCACTGTCTTTGTCCGGAGTGAAAAGTCCAACGCGCTCGTCGGTGACGGTGTCCCTCAACCTGCGCCGCGCTCGGCGAACCTCGACAGCGCTTTCGGTGGCATGCAGCTCTTTGCGACAGAAGCCTGGAGAGCAGCTCCTCTGCTGCTCACACACTCTGCACAGTTGACACAGCCTATTGTGCGGCTGCCACAGCTGTGACAGCGATGGGCTCGCCCTCACTGGCCCTCAGTCACTTGTGCTGCGGCTTGTGTGAGCGACACTGCTCGGCGACTGCCGGCACACTGTGAGACCATGGGTGTGAGGTTAAACCACGCTACCAGCGCTTGGTCACATCGGCCCCGAGGTCAGATCCTTCTACTCTGTTGATGACAAGACTTGTCTACCGGCTGGAGCCGAGCAGGAGGGCCCAGCGCACAACCCCTGGTCAACTCAGGGTCCACACCCCGTACCAAGAACACTTGTCACTTCCAAATTGGCCGGTCTGCGGACTATACATCACGACTTTTCTCGACAGCGACGAGGACGGCGGCTCGGTGCCGCTCAGTACCTGGCGCGGTCACCATCGCTCAGTGCAGGAGCCTGACGGCCGACGCGCGGCCTCACCCTCTTCGCATTTCGCTACACGGCAGCAAGCAACAGCGCCGGGACCTCACTTCACGCGGCCGGCCGCTTGCTCGCCTCCACCACAGCGAAGCCCTTCTTGCCCTGCGCGTTGACCTTGCCCCGCGCGTAGCCAGTCGCCTCGGCCGCGTCGCCAAACACCTTTGGGTGGCACGACCCCTTCCCCTTGGCGCAGCCTCCGAAGTGAATCTTGACGGAGAGTCCCGAGCACTCGAGGTCGTACCACCTGCGGGCGCACAAGGTGAAATTTTGAGACGTGGGAGCCAGCCTGTCGGCGTAGCGCATCGGCGGGGAGGATGGGCTGTGCGTTCCAGCGCCCACTTGTTCTTTTCGGGGTTGTGCATGTAGATCCATGTCGTTGGCAGCGGTGCTGCAGTCGGCGGCGCCTCTCCGGAGGGGCCGCCCGTGCGCTGCTTCTTTGTGGCAGGAGTCTTGACCTCACAGTCAACTTCGACGAAGCCATCGGCGAGCTTCTCGGTGCGCTTCTTCACCGCCGCCTCGCGTGCGGCCGCCTCCGAGTCAAAGCGCTTCTCGGCCGAGACCGGCGTCGCCGTGCTGCGGCCCCACCGCGTCTGGAGGAGGCAGCGCTCGCCGTCGACGGCGATCTCAAAGAATTGGCCGGTCTCTACCTTGCGGAGGAAGGACACGATCTCGGTGCCAGCGGCGCCAGCCATCGGTGTGATTGCACAGATTGTTGGAGGGTCGAAGTGGAGCACAAGAAAAGAGAGAAAATGTTCCAGGGAAAGAAGTAAAAACGTCCCTCGCACGACACTGGGCACGGGACTGGCGCGCACTGGCACTAACACAGGTACACCAAGCAAGAGAAAGCGCATACAAAACAAGCAAGAACACAACGCACTCTCTCACATGACAAGCGATCCCACGACAGCGAGTGTGGGGACTACATGATCCGTACGTACGTGAAGGGTGGAGGGGCCCGTCCGCGGAGCTAGGCGGTACGGGCGCCCCTTACTAGCAAGAGACAGCAAAGACCCGCGGCCGGAAAAGAATTTAAACAAGACAACTCTCTCTCACCGGAAAAGAATAGATGAAACAGCGATGCGGATAATCCGGCCCGCTGGGTGCGCTCCTCAGCTCCCCGGCCCTGGATGTGAGGTTGATGACTGCACTCCAAGACCAAGTGCTCCAAGTGCTTGTGACGCCAGCTTGTGCGCGTCGCCAGTACCTTCTCTCTCTCGTCGAATGAGGAGTCTCCTCGCATGGCGGAAGCCAAAGAAGCTCGCCGCCAAAGCCAAGGAGGCGCCCCTGTCCCGGGCCCTCCCCCTCCCTGAGATTCTGGAGGAAGAAATCCTCTCATTTGTGGATAGCTTCGGCTCCGAAATACCGGAAGGCTTCGGTATGGCGGCCGCCATAGTTGATTCGTTTGCTTTAGCTGGAGCTGAGGCTGGAGTGGCCGCCGGAGCCGTCGGCGCAGGCGTTGCCGCAGTTGGAGCAGGAATAGTGGTGGCGGCGGTCGCCGTCGTTTGCGCGGCAGTCTACGCTATCTTTTGGCTAACCGGGGGCTTTGCGTTGCCGGAGTCTTGGTGCCCTGCTACTGGACGAACGAGCAGGAGCTCGACCTCAAAGACGGCGCCGGCAAGAAGACGTGGTTGTTTTGGACCGAGGAGGTCGGGGTGTTTTCAAGTGTACCCGTACGCGACCAGGGAGGACCTGGACAATGACACGGGAAGTTGGTTTGTTGATCGGGTCCTCTTCAAGTGGGACGAAACAACAGGCCAGCTCCCAAAGAGTATGGGGCTTGGGGTGTTGGCACGGCGAGAAATTCGATACGGGCGATGGCCGATGGCCGCCAAAAAGATGCACGAGCAGTACCAGGCGAACGTCAATAAGAAGCTTGCGGAGAAAGGCCTTGATGGCAAAGAGATTGACAAGGCTGCTCTCGCAAAATTCTGCGCAGACTTTCAGGCCTGGTCGGCGGCGAAGAAGTGAGAGGGATGACGGAGTGGTGCATCGGGCCGGATATGTTCGCCGCGCCGTCGTGGTGAGAGCGGAGGCAGGGGTGCTAACGTGCTGTTTTCGCGTAAGGCAGGGGTGCTAGCTCTTACTAGTAGTAGGTGTGCGTGTGGTAGAGAATCATTTTACTCTAGAGGGTCAGCTCGGGGCGCGTGAGCCGGACTTGTGGGCCGGACCACCCCAGAGCCCAGTCATTCACGGCTCTGGCCCGGCCGCATCGCGCCCAGGCCGTGGCGTTCAAGGACACCCTCGAGGAGGGCTTGCCCGGAGAGGCCTTGCTCGGCGAGAGCAGCATCTACGCGGTCCGAGTCGACTCGAGCAGCAGGGCTTTGCCGTCCGCCAGCCGGCAGAGCGCCCGGCGACTTGTCCGTACGATGGGATCCAAGCGCGCCATCTTCCTCGGCGAGCACCACCCGGAGCCCCGGGACCCTCAGCTCCAGGCCGCGCGGCTCACGGCTCTTCTCCGGCGCACCACACGCAGGCCCCTCGCCGTCGGCTTGGAGGCGGTGCAGCAGCGCTTCCAGCCGGCGCTCGACGACTACCTCGCCGGCCGTCTCGATGAGGCCGGCTTGGTGGCTGCGACCGAGTGGGAGAGACGGTGGTACTGGTCTTTCGCGGCGAATGGTATGCGCCCATTTTCCGGATCTGCCGCACGCACGGTGTGACGATGCTGGCGCTCGACATGGACTCGGAGGACAAGGCCAAGGTGGAGCTGGGCGGCGCCCTCGAGCCGGCCAAGCGGCGCCAGTACGTGCCGGACGGCGATGGCTTCGAGCGATTCGGAAGCACGACCCACGAGGGCCTTCGAGGAGTATGTGTCCTACACGCTGCGGCCGCCCTTCACGCTGATGCGAAGGGCCGGCCAGCGCATGACCGCCTCCACCGACGACGCGCGGACCATCAGCTTCCCAAACTTTCTCACGCGCCAGAGCCTGAGGGACGAAGCGATGGCGTCCGCCTCCGCCGCCTGGCTCGCCGAGCACCCCCAAGGGCTGCTATTGGGCCTGGTGGGCGTCAACCACGTCAAATTCTCGTGCGGCGTTCCCGCCCGGACTGCACGGATGCTACCCGGGGGCTTGGACGCTGTTGCCTCCGTCCTCCTTAACCCAACAGCCGCCTCCACGTTTGTAGACCCCTTCAACCTCCGGCTTTGCGATCGGGCCGCCGTCGCAAACGAGGCGTGCTTGCGCAACGACATCGAGGTGCAAAATTATGTCCTTCAGGTGCCGTTTGCGCAACGAGGCGCTATGGCGTCGCGAGGAGTCATGGGCCGCGATCTAGTCGAGGAGGCCAGATCGGCGATGCAAGCCAGGAGGGGAAGCTCCGTGCTGGCCTTGTCAGATTACCTGATCTTCTCTAGATAGATGCCTTATTTCGAAAAAAACGCAACGGGCTCGAAAAGGGAGCGTCGAAAAAGAAATTTCGCTCTTTCGCGAAAAAGAAACTCGACGAGCGAAAACCATGGGCTGCTGCTCCAGCACCGCCGCCACCAACCGCGCGCCCCCAGGCTCGCTCGCGACGCCACCAGCATCACGCCACGGCGGCGCGCCCGCCTTGGTCTTCACCACCAAGCCGAGCAGGCCGGTGGGCGACGCAGCGGTCCCGCCCGCCCGGAGGTGCATGTTTGCCGTCGTGATGCCCGCGTCAACCGGCGCGCGGCCGTGCCACCTCTTTGTCGACCGCGAGAAGCCAGTCGAGGCGATCCTGCACGCGGCCGCCTCGCACGGCGGGTTTGCTGTGGATAAAGGCAAGCTGGTTGGCTCGCCTGAGAGGCTCAACCTCTTCACCTTCCCGGAGGGCGAAGTGGTTCGGCTCGATCTCGAGGTAGACGCGCACCTCGGCGCGACGCTCCATGAGGGGCGTCTCCTCGTTCTCGAGAAAGGCAATCGGCTGAGCGACGAGCGCTGTCGAGCCCTGCAGGCGGCCCTGGGCCGGTGACTGCCGCTCCCCGCGCTGCGTTGAGGGCTGGTGCGCGGCGCGTCGGTGTGCGCCGGGCTGCTGCCGCCCGAGGGACACTTTGCGCAGCCACCCGGAGGCTGGCGAGGCTGGAAGACGCCGGCTCGCAAGGCGTTTCGGCCGTCGCGGTTGCTGCGCCCTTCGCCTGCCGGACGCGGGCCGTCTGAGTATGCTGCGAACCAGGCCAACCAGGCCACGGCCGCGGCTACTCTCTTGTTCATCTCTGCCGTCTCTTGTTCATCTCTGTGGCTACTCTCTTGTTCATCACTGCCGGCAGTCGTGTCCAGGCACCCCCCCCCCCCCCCCCCCATCCACCGCCCGACCGCCCCGACCGCCCCCACCGCCCCATCCGCACGCTGTTGCAAGCCGAGTGCGGCGGTGAGAGATCACGCCGTGCCGCGCCCGGCATCTAGCCGTGCCACACTGAACCCCCCCCTGCAGCCGCGGCGCGGGCCCTCCCTCTCGCCATCCGCCGCTGACGCCGCAGGGGTCCAACCGCAGGGGTCCAACCCCTCCCCCTCCCGCCCCCCACCCCCACACACACCGCCTCCCCGCCCCGCCTCCGGTGGCAACGCCGTCCGGTCGCTTCTCCTCACCCGCAGCTTTCGGCTTCGCAGGAGCTCCACCTCCATCTGGCATACGTGGCGTCCATACCCGTCGGCATGCGCCGCCACCGGGTTTGCGAACACCGAGTAGACCTGGTTCGTAAAGAGCCGTTGCAGAAAACTGACGTAGCATTGCAGAGTTTGTCGGGATCTTACCACACCGGTCACCGCTCTCACCTGCGTCCTGCCGCTCTCACAACAGATAACTTCACAATTCAAATTTCAATTCTGAAATTCATTTAAAAAGTAACACATGGCATGTGACACATCACAATTTTGAGCGAGCCGCAGCGGGCGGGCCCCACACCCCCAGTTGTGTGCGCGAGTCGTCGGTCGCATGCAGAGCCTCCTCCACCTCGAATCGGATGCCGACGGCGCGGAGGGCATCGACGAGGGCGGTGATGGCGGCGGCGCCTCCGGAGCCGACGAGGCCGCCCGGCGTGAACACGCCACCAACTATGGGGAGCCGCCGCCGCTCCTCCTTGATGAAACGGGCCATGCTGAGGAACATGAGTGCGGTGGCGATGTAGCCCGGCTCGGGGCCCGAGACTAAGACGGTCGCGGCGCGGTCCTACAGTGTGAGCACGCCGAGGTCGGGGCGGGAGTACGGTCTCGCGCCGCGTTCTCGGAGCACCGCGATACGAGGGATGCGAATACAGCTGACCACAGCTGAGCACAGCTGAGCACAGCTGAGGCACAGCTGAGGCACAGCTGAGGCACAGCCGAGAAGAGCTGAGGCACAGCGGAATGCGTGTCCTCTCGAGTGGCAGCTTGACTGTTCAGACCTGTGCTCCGCATCTAGGGGTGCGGTCGAAGCTGGCAGAAGGCGGACTGTCGGGTGTGGCGTCGGACCAGCCGCGGCCAAAGAAGACGCTCTTCCACGACGTTGCCGCGAGCCTGCGCCAGCCGCTTGCAGCTGAGTGCGCGTCCTCTCGCGTGCCTCGTGCTGCGCGACTAGGGCCTCGAGATATGGGGAGATATGGGGAGATATGGGGAGATATGGGGAGATGTTGCGCATCTGGGGCGGGGAGCCTCTCCTCCGACGGTCCCTCGTCCGAGAACGCGCCTGAGGGTGGGCAGGCGGGGAAGGGAAGGGTCGAGGGAGAGGGAGGGAGAGGAGAGGAGGGAGAGAAGAGAGGCGAGAGTGGAGAGAGGCGAGAGAGGAGGGAGGCGAGAGAGGACGGAGAGGCGAGAGAGGACGGAGAGGCGAGAGAGGAGAGAGAGAGCGGAGGGCGGAGGGCGGGGCGCCGAGCGTGAAGAGGGCCGGCTGGCGCAGCAGCAGGGCGCGGCCCCAGCCGGAGCCGCTCAGCGCGTTGAAGAGCGCGCCGGCAAGGGCGACCATGGCGGCGGAGCGCGCACTCGCCACCGTGAAGCTCGCGCCAAACTGCGGCGTCAGATAGGGCTCCCCCGCCCGCCGCGGCTGCCTCGCGAGCGCGCGCTGCGAGGTGCGGACGACGGCGACGTCGGCGCCGGGGAAGAGGAACGAGTACCGCGCGAGCGCCTTTCCACCCGCAGTCGGAGTCAGTGCTGCTCACAGCCATCGCTAGGTTCACTAGCAGTGCCGCTGTGTCTTCCGCGAGCGCGTGTGCCACGCGCGAGGAGGGGTGTCGCACTGGCTGGCTGACTGCCGCGGGCGCTCCCGGAGCGCCCTCTTGCCACGCGCAATTAGTGTTGGTCAGGCACACGATCCCATTCACAGTGCCGCGCGGGCGCGCGCCTTTTGCCACGCCGGTCCAGCCGCCACCTTGAGCTTCGGGCCGAGCGGCGGCGGCGGCCTCGAGCTCCCCGGCGCCTCCTCTTCGAGCTTGGCGAGCAGCGCCTGGGGGGTGCCAGGGACGTTGGGGGTGGGACATGCTGTCCTTGCAGAGCCTCGACTCTATCGCGGCGAGCAGACGCCTTGCGCTGCGCGCGCGTCTCGCCCGCGCCACCAAAGCCGTGGACCGCGGCGCGAAAGGTGGTCGCGTGCCCGCTCGCGCCAGGTGGACTCCCCTCGACCGAGACCACGTGGTACATGTCCGCGTGCGCGCACAGGGCGGGCGGCGGGAACTGCATCGCCGTGAAGAGCGTGCCGAGATCAGCCGGCACGCTGTCAAAGGCACACGCGTGGACGACCAGCACGCCTGCCGTGCGGGCGGCGTCCGAGTGCTTGAGCTGGCATCGGTCGATGAACTCGGGCTCACCGCACAGGTCGCAGTAGTCCGTCGTTGTTGCGATGCAGGCGCTCACCACCGCCTCGCCGTAGAAGCGGTACGGCCCGGTTGCGTTCATGAGCACATGCGTGCGTGCGGACATTGCGCGCAGCGAGGCCTCGTCCGACGTATCAGCGATCACCACACCGGTCGGTGGACTCGCCAGCCCGCCGAGCATGCCGTCGAGCTTCTTCTGCGAGCGGCCAGCGATGGCCCAACGGACGGTTGCCCAGGCGCCTCCGGGCATGGACCACTTTGAGAGCGTGCGCGCAACTCGCTCGCCCGTGTAGCCGCTCGCACCGAAGATGAGGACGTCAAAGTCGCGCTCCCTGGGGAGATGAGACATCCTGAGTTTGGCCCGGTTGCTCGCTGGGACTGCACTCCAAGTGCTCCAAGTGCTCCAAGTGCTCCAAGTGCTCCAAGTTGGCCCTGGATGTGAGGTACTGAGGTTACAACTGTACCGACTGCACTCCAAGTGTTCATGGGTTCGAGTCGTCAAACATGAGCAGCGGAGGTGTGCCGAGGGGGACCGGGAGGCGGTAAGCCGTCGTCGCCCGGCGCTGCATGCAGCACCATGGCGATGGCGCTAAGAGGTTCCTCTTTTCCGCGCCCCCCCCGCAAGGCGCGCGATACACACACAAGTGCTCCAAGAGTTGGGTAGGAAGCGTGCGTGTGAGAGACAGCCGTATGTGTGAGAGACCAGGTGCCGCGGGAGGAACCACACCGGCTTAACTGGGACGGCCGGCTTAGCTGGCACCGGGTCTGCCCCCCGGCGGGCCGCGGGATGTGTGTGTGTGTGTGTGTGTGTGTGTGTGTGTATGTGTGTGTGTGTGTGTCAGTCTGTATCAAGAATATTCACTCTCACACACGCGCGGGATGTCAGCAATCGGCGCGCTGATCGGCCTCGACCAAACCTCTCCAAAACGTGTTCTACTTCGCTCTAACACCGCGCAGACCGCAGACTGGCACTAATGGCGCGCACGCTGGCATTAACAAACCTCGGCTGCGCACGCTGGGCACACTGTGAGAGTGTGAGAACGTGCTAGCCTAGGTAGGACGCAGGACGTGAGCACCATCGTCCGTCCCAGACGACGCTGTCCTTGGGTCAGCTCAACGAACGGAAGAAGTCTGGCGTGCAGGGAAAGCCAGCAGAGCCTACCAGCGTGGCATCCACATTGTCCGAGTCCTCGCCAGGAAGATCTCTGTGGCCTCGAGCAGCCTCGTCGCGAGTCGGAGCGAAAGGCGGCTCTGGTGATGTCTGGATTGGTAGGCATGCGCGAAAACGGTCGACTAAACATGACTCAGCTCACCTTCATCGCCAGGCCGACGGCTGCAAGAGAGAGAAAAATGGAGCAGCATGTATCGTCAGTTCCGGTGTCCGTTCGACCACCGCAGCGGCACACGGGGCACGTCGCACGCCTGGCGTGCCGCCGCCACTCTTCGAAGCAGCTCGAGTGGACTGGGTTGTCGCAGCGGGCGCATGTCCACACCGCGTCGTCCGGATGCATAGACTCGAGGCAGATGACACAGTCGGCCTCACAGCGACCCGAGCGCCGCATTGCGGCGTTCGTTAGCTGTGGGAGCTGCGTCGTGAACCCAGACCGCTGTGGAAGCTCCTGCATCGCGCCAAAGACTGGCCGCATCCAGACCTCTCGTTCTCCCTTCGTGGTCCCGAGGTCTCTGAAATAAAAAATAAAAAAACGGGCCTATCCCTACCTAACGAATACCTACCTACCAACGCGAAGCTCGCCCACCACTCGTTGGTGTGCCGGTGTGTGTGCCTCCGCGCCAATCTGCACCCTTGTATGTATGTATGAATGTAGAAAGATGAACAACAGTCAGGCTCGGACTGGACACCAACGCGGTATGGCGTATGGGTGGACGCGGGACAGATGATGACGACACGCACGAGCGACACACAGACACCCTTGTCGTGCCAGCGTGCAGGTGTGAAGCTGGGATTTCTCTTTTTCTCAAATTCCATAAATTCGATAACATCAGGTTAAGCTCCACACCTCCACTGGATGTAAATCCCACCAAACCGAAAACAAATCCTACTCGACTAAACCCGAAAACGGAAGCGCCCGCCGGCGCCGGCGCGGAACCTCCCCGATTCCCTGCGAAGGAGTGTCGGCGCCGAAGCTGTCGTCATGATCCAGAGCGCGTCGTCTGCGTTGCCGTTCGGCCGCGCGCGGGCCATGGGGAAGCAGGAGGAGACAACACCGCTCTCCGAATCCGTCGCCACTGATGACAGAGAGCAGGACACGACCACCACGAGTGCCCCCGCGGTACGTCCATGCCCTGTCGTCTGCCCACGGGTGGCAATGGTTTCGCCCGCCATCCGCCCGGTTGTGCCGCCTTCCGGAGATGACGTCCGTGTGGCTTGCTTCGTGGTGAGCTGTGCCAAGACAATCGCGCGGGTGCGCGGCCGCCGCAGCTGGCCAACCAACTTTTATTTTCTGCTGGGAGACCCGCAGCAGGCCGAGCCGCATTTCCTCTCGGGGGGCATTCTGCATCTGCGGTGTAGTGACGCCTATCTGGGCCTGCCGGAGAAGATGGCGGCGGCGTTCGATGCGTTCTGTCGCTTGCCAGCCTTTTCTGGGTACACACACGTGTACAAGGTAGATGACACGGACCTGGCGTCTTTCCGCACCGGCGGGATGGGGCAAGGCGACCTGTTGCGTTTTATCGGGCACCATGACTACTCTGGCTTGTATCTCAACAACTTTGGTCCTCTGAAGCAGAACCGACGGTACCACTTCAAGGTCAACGAGCCAGAGTTTTATTGGAATCGACGGTACTACACGAGTGATTTTGTCTCGTACTTGCAGGGAGGCGGATACGTGCTGTCTCGGGCGGCAGCCCGACTCGTGGCACTTGCATGGCCCCGCACCGATGTGGACCGTCTGCGTCGGACCGAGCCGTACGAGGACCTGATGGTCGGCAAGGCACTGCGTCGCCACCAAGTGCTCCCGGTGCAGCTGCCCCCGACGATGCGCGGGTTACTGCCGGTGCATGATGACATGGGCAGCCACGGGTCGCGTACTCCTCTTCTCCACCTGGGTGCGAGTTGCTGCGTTGGAAGTTCGCATTGGCCAGGCCGAGCGCACTCTGAGCCGCCTTGGCAATCACCCACGCCAGAAGGGTGGCTGCACTAGACGCCCAGAGAGGCGCGCGGCGCGGTCCGCGGACGGGTGCGGGATGGCTAGGGGAGAAAAAGCGGAGATCCTAGCTCGCTGGGAGGCGTGCGCAACCTAGAGTCGGTAATAGGGGAGAAGGTGTCAGTGTACAGTGTGACACTGCTCTGTGACGTGCACCTTGTGACGGTGCCCTGGCAAAATCGTCCCGAATTTCGATGCGCGATTTAGCTAAGTCCCAGAGCCGTTTACGCATGAGCGGGCCCCCTCACCAGCCTAGGGCTCGCGCTTCTGGCCCGAGGTGTCGCCGCTGCCTCCCGCGCCCTCCGGCGCCTGCTGCTACTGCCGGTCGGCCGGTCGGGTCCGCGCGACGGCTCCATCCTCGAGACGTAGCGGTCGCTGAGCGCTTTCTCGACCGCTACGTCTTCCAGTGCACCCACCCACCGCGACCCTCGAACCTGCGCTGCGCGGCGCAGTTGCTGCCGAGCGAGACGCCCCCGCCCGCGCAGGGGCGGCATCACCAAACGCTACCGCATGGCCGAGCAGCGAGCAGTGTGTGCCGCAGAGCCCGTCCGGGCCCTCTTGCAGCTGCCTCTATTGGGCGTAAACCGCGGATATAAGGGTCTATACGGAGGTGGGTGGCCTCTTAGAGGTATGGGAGCCGCTGGCACCGCGCTGGGCGCCGCGGATGCACGTACGAACGAACATTATGAAATCGGGACGATTTTGACCCAAAAATCACAAGGTGTGAGGGGTGGGCGTAAAGCCGCGCGCCAAGCCGAAGCCCCGGCTCTCCGCGCGGCTGCGTGGCATGGTTTTTCTCTTTTTGTTTTTCGTTTTTGCCTTTGAAACTGAACCGGTTTTTTGTGTCGTAGCAAAACCAGCGCAGATCCGTACTTGTTCAGGGTATGCAGCGAGAAAACATTCATTCACAGGGGCGCGGGGAAGCCCAAGGGAGGTTGCTGGTTGGAGCTCCTGTGTGCGCGCGCGCGTGTGTGCGTGTGTGCGTGCGTGTGTGCGTGCGTGTGTGTGTACCGCCCCCAGAGACACCCGCTACGGTCCCCACGTCTCGATCTTCTTGGGCAGCAGCTCCTCCGACAGGTCCTCTCCGTGGCCTAGGCAGCCGCGCTCACCCTTGCCCCAGGTAAAGACGGCTCCGTCGGCGGTGATGGCGAGGCTGTGGTCGCCTCCAGCCGACACAGCGACGACGCGCTTGCCAGCCAAAGCCTCGATCTTCTTCGGCAGCAGCTGGTCCTGCTGGTCGTCGTGGCCCAACATGCCAAAACCTCCGTGGCTGCAGCTCCAGACGGCGCCGTCGGCGGCGATGACGAGGTTGTGGTAGCATCCCGCCGACACAGCGACGACGTGCTGGCCAGCAAAGGCTTCGACCTTCTTCGGCAGCAGCTGGTCTTCCTCGTCGCCGTGGCCCAGCTGGCCAAAGCCTCCCATGCCCCAGCTCCAGACGGCGCCGTCGGCAGTGATGGCGAAGCTGTGGCTTTCTCCAGCCGAGACAGCGACGACACGCCGCCCAGTGAAGGCCTCGACCTTCTTGGGCAGCAGCTGGTGCTGTCGGTCGCCGTGGCCCAGCTTGCCAAAGCCTCCCATGCCCCAGCTCCAGAGAGCGCCGTCGCCGGTGATAGCGATGCTGTGACGCTCTCCTGCCGACACAGCGACGACGTGCTGGCCAGCCAAGGCCTCGGTCTTCTTGGGCAGCAGCTGCTTCTGCTGGTCGCCGTGGCCCAGGATGCCAGAGTAACCATAGCCCCAGCTCCAGACAGCGCCATCGGCGGTGAGGGCGAGGCTGTGCGACCCTCCAGCCGAGACAGCGACGACGCTCTGGCCCGCCAACGCCTCGACCTTCTTTGGCTGCCACTGGCTCTCCTCGTCGCCGTGGCCCAACCGGCCTTGGCCTCCATAGCCCCAGCTCCAAACGGCGCCGCTGCTGGTGAGGGCGAGGCTGTGGCAAGCTCCTGCCGCCACGCTCACGGCGCGCTCACCGCCCAGCGTGGAAGGGGTGTGGGTCGGCGTGTTGAGCCGCGTCACACCCTCGCCATGGCCGAGGAGGGGGAAATCCGTCGCGTCGCCGCATGCCGAGAGCCGCCCCTCGCCGTCGATGAAGGCGCTGTGAGAAAGGCCTGCGGCCGCCCTCGCCGGCGGGTTGGACGCGCGCAGCAGCGCAGAACAGCACAGCCACCGCACGGCGCAGCCCTCGCCCTCAGGCAGCGCCGGCAGCTCGAAGCCGCGCTCTTGCGCCCACAAGCGGATGCCGTCCTCCGCAAGCGAGGCGTGGAAGAGCAGCGAGACGGCCGCGACGCGAGCGATGTCGGCGGGGTCGCAGCGAGAGAGGGCGCGCACGAGGAGGTCCGTGGGGAGGTCGAGGAGGCGGGCGGGCGGCGGCGTGTCTGGCGAGGGAGCGGCGGTGGAGGCGGCGGCGAGGCGGCGCGAGCGGCGGCGCGGCGGGGCAGACATCGCGAGGAAAAGAAAATCTTGCCTGCACGCGTTGAGATATAGTCGAGACGCAGCCGAGACGCAGGCGAGACGCAGCCGAGATGCAGTCGGAGGCGATGGTGCCGAGTTGTGCGGCGCCCCTTCACGCTCTCTCCACAACTGTGCCTAGGCGTCCTCTCCTCTGTGCTCAAGCTGCTGCCTCCGCCGGAGCCCGCTCGCCTCGGAGCTCCGCACCGCGCGGCGCTCCTTGCGTGCCGCCGAGTGAGAGCCAGTGTGGGCAGCGGCGAGGGGAGTGGTGAGCAGCGTGCTGCGCGAACGACCAACGAGTTGTGTCGGTGCACGGTGGCGGGTTCGTGTCGGGCGTCGGTCCGGTCTCTCGGGTCCCGGTGCGTGGTCCTTGCTCCTTCTGCGTTGTGGCATGTGGGCGACGTTCGGTGTGTATGGTTGCTGTATCACGTGTCAGTTGTACGTCTAACATCTCTGAATCGTGCGCCAAATGGAGCGCCCATTCAGATAAAACTAACTCAACGGTGACCGGGCCGAGCAGGTCGCGATCACACACCATGCTAAAGGACCGCTGCACACATGCCCGTCTACATGCAACACATAAATACGAGCTCAGGCGCGACATGGCGGAGCGGCGGGACGAGCGCGAGCACAGGACCCACCGACCCAAGGGCCTGAGGCTGCGCTGCCGCCTGCGCATCCGCTCAAACAGGAAAATCTGTGATCAGGCCGGAGAGCACGAGCAGAAAGCCGACGCCGAGGATCGCGATTATGCCGTAGTCGAGCGGCTCGAGCGGACTCGAGAAGTCCGGCCACTCCTTCTGTGCGCCATCCTGCATGAGCAGCGCTTCAGATGCCCGAGCGGGTGCGGGCCCGGTTGTCGCACCGACACCGAGAAGGCCCGGACGTGGAGGCGCAAGCACGAGGGCCTCCGCGGCGACGGCTAGGCACAGCAACGCCGTAGTGGTGGAAGATGGCATTGTCGTCGCTGCACCGGGACCTCGTCGTCGGAGCAGCTGTGGAGGATGTTAACCACGGTTTTCTTCTTTTGGGGATCGAACTATTAAAGTCTTTTCTTTTAGAGAGTGCGTTATCCTTTCTTTTTGAGCTTAGCCTTCATCACCGCACTATTTCTTTTTTGACACAGGCTTCCCACACCCTGCCTTCAGCGGCTGTCGAAAATGGCCGCTTCTGGCCCGGCGCTGGACCTCCTCCAGCGTGTCCAGGTTGTGCCGTACTCGGTCCTCGGGCAGCAGCTCGTGCGCGGCGAGGGCGTCGTGGACCGGGCCGGCCCTCCTGACGCCGGCATTGTGTTTTGCGACCCGGCCGGGCTGCCCTTCATTCAGCGCACCGGCCCTGGTGGCGCGGGCGGCGCGTCGGGCGCCATCTACGACTTTCTCGGCATCCGCGACGACGACGCCTTCCCGGAGCCGGTGCGCGAGGCTGTGACGGCGGTCGGCCTCGCAAAGCACCACGCGTACCCGCAGGAGGAGGGAGGGCCCCTCCACTGCATCCACACCGTCGGTCCGAACTTCAACCGCCGGTGCGCCGCCCCTCCCGCCGTCTCGCCGCGCCGGCGGCCGCGCGGGCCGCGCCTCTCACCGGCCGCGCGCCGCCCGGCCGCCGCCTCGTCCAGGCGCGACGATGGCGGCCAACACTCTCGCGAGGAGGCGCAGGAGGAGCTCGCCGCGGCGTACAAGAACGTGCTCTGCGAGTTCCACGCGGCGGCGAGCGGCGAGGGCGGCCCGACGCAGCTGAGGCTGCTGCCCATCTCCGGCGGCATCTTTGCCGGCCCCTTTGCCGATGAGATTGCGCCGCTGACGATGGACGCGCTCGGCGCGGCGGCGGCGGAGCTGCCTCCAGAGGTGCCTCCAGAGGCGGGGGCTGGACTCGAGGAGGGAGCTCCGCGCTGACCCCCCCCCCCCCCCTCCCGCACAGGTGAGCGCCCATATCCTCGCGCCTGCCAGCCCGCCGCTGCTCCTCTGCGTCTTTCTGCGCGACGAGCTCGACGCCTTCGAGCGGGCGCACAGGATCGCCACGGGCGAGGAGGCGCCGCTGCCCGACGCGTCCGCATCCACCGAAGCGCCCGCCGAAGCGGCTGCTGAAGCGCCCGCCGAAGCGGCTGCTGAAGCGCCCGCCGAGGCGCCTGCCGAGGCGCCCGCCGAGGCGCCCGCCGACGCCGCACCGCCCGATGCCGACGCCGCACCGCCCGATGCCGCTGATGACGACGACGCCTCACTCAAGCGCAAGCCCGACGGGTCACCGGCTCGGAGCGAATGAGAGGATGCCCGAAATGATTGTGCAAGCATGCGCTTGAGAGCTCACGTCGTGCCGCCAAAAGGACGCACCCCCCCCCCCCCCCAATGCACGTGTCTCGTGCTTATGTCGTGTGGCGTCTTCTCGGCGGAACACCGGAACTCTGGTTTATCTCCGTCCGCCCAGCGAGCCAGCGCCTCCCTCTCGTCCTGTCGCGCGCGCGCACACACACGCCGCGCACGCGTCACAACCGTTGTCGCACTCTCATCTCCGCCATACACTCAGGTCTCTTCACTAACTTCGTTATCGTTTTCCGACGCATCAATTTAAACCAGCGCTGCTACTCGAAAACGGGTCTTCTCCAGCCGCATACTCGACGCTATCCAGCACCAGGCCGTGCGGCGGAGCTGTGATCGGCACAGACTCGCCGCGGCGGAAGCGTCCGTCCGCGAGCGCCTCGAGTAGTTCGCCGCCCTCCATCTCGCCGTAGCCAACCTTCACCAGGCTGCCCACCAGGTTCCGAACCATCTTGTACAAGAAACGGTCGCCGCGGACGGTGAAGGCCCATCGCCCGGCCGAGGAGGCCTCGGAGAGGCCACCCTGCGAGAGGCGCAGCTCCGAGAGGGTGCACACCGGGTCGACCTCGACGCTCCGCTCGCCGCCGCGCGGCCGGTTGCCGAACGCGGCGAACGAGTGCGTCCCGAGCATCGCCGCCGCCGTCGACGCCACTGCGGCGGCGTCCCAGCCGGGCCGGCCGCGACGCGGCGGCGCATGCCACTCGTGCAGTCTCCGGAGCGGGTCGCGCGTGCTCGCCGTCGACAGCCGGTAGGTGTACTGCTTGCCGACGTTGGAGCGCACGTCAAAGCCGTCGGCGACGAGCGCGGCGCAGCGCACGCACACCTCTGGCGGCAGCAGCGCGTTGAGCGAGTAGGCGAGCCGGGCGGTGTCGAGGCGGCTCCGGCGATCGGGCGGCACCGCGTCGTCGAGCGAGAGCGTGCAGACCTGCCCGGCTGCGTGCACGCCGGCATCGGTGCGGCTGGCAGCCTCGAGGAGTGGCAGCGACGGCTGCTGGCCCGGCTGCAGGTCGCTCTCCGAGCAGCCAAGCACGCGGGCCAGCGCGGGGCGGAGAGCGACTTCTCGCAGGTCGGTCCAGCCGCGGTACGGCGTGCCGTCGTACGAGACCAGCAGCGCGAGCCGCATTGCAGAGAAGGGCGACCCAGGGCGGCGCGGCCGTCCCTCGAGGGGCACACCGGATGAGCGCCGAGGTGTAAGGCGCGCGATACACGCTGTTTTGAGCTGTCGCTGACCCGTGTGCGGGGTAACCCGCGCACGGGGAAGCTTCACGGGTTCGAGCCGTCAAACATTGAGCAGCGGAGGTGTGCCGAGGGGGACCGGGAGGCGGTAAGCCGTCGTCGCCCGGCGCTGCATGCAGCACCGTGGCGATGGCGCTAAGAGGTTCCTCTTTTCCGCGCCCCCCCCCGCAAGGCGCGCGATACACTCCAAACAGGGGACCCCGAACCAAGTACCACCGGAAGTCTCAGGCTGACAGGCGACTCAGTTACGCGCGAGGGCCCCTCGGCACAGCCGCCTCGCGACTAGCGGGGACCCAAAGGGGTGCCGGCATAGACCCTCTTTCCTCGCGGCGCACTCGGCTTCGCCTCGTGGTGGGAAGCGAACTGCACACCGCGAGTCTCCACCCAATAGCGCTATAGCGCACCTAGTCCTTGTGGCTGAGACTGGGGAGGTATCGAGTGGGAGTTCACAGCCTTGTTATGAGAAGAAAATACGTCCTATGGCGCTATGCGCTGGTCTGTGAGAGGTTGAGGTGCGCACCTCAACCTCTCACCGCCGTGGTGCTCATGCTGGCCTGGGTTCTGGAAAGAAGGCCGGAATGTCCTCAGATGAGATGACAGCACCCGCCAGCTGCGGCCCATGCACTACATCAAGGTCCGGTGGCGGCGGTGGCGCGGGTGGCGCCGGTGGCGAAGGCGTCCCCGGTGGCGGCGACGGAGGTGGTGACGGAGGGGCCGGCGCTGCCGGCGGCGACGGAGGCGACGGAGGCATCAGCGCGTAAGGATACTCGATGCACGCGGGCAGCCCAATCTCCGCAGCGAGGGGTCCGGAATTAGCGCCCGCGCCCGCCTGAATAATGGCCGTGAGCGACCCGTCGGGGGTCGGCCAGGCACTCGTCGGGAGCTGGGCCTGGTCAGCCACGAAGGAGGCGAGCGGCGTCTTCGTGTCTGGCAACATTCCACCAGCGAGGCCAACCACCTCCGCGTCCGTGAGGGCGTCGCCCCAAATCGTGAAGGAGGCGATCTTGGCCGCGAGGTCCTCGTCGCGAGAGTAGCGCGAGTGCAGGGTGATGTCGTCCGTGAAGGCGACGTTCGACTGTGCGTACACGAAGATCCACGCGTCGTAGCGGGGCATCGATGAGAAGGCGACGGGCGTGCCGCTCTCGTAAGAGTAGTACTTCCTGACTACCCAGTTCGAGCCGATGGACATGCTGCCGCCCCCCACGATCGCAAACCATCCGGAGCCCAACCCTGGCCGCGCATCGAAGAGGTAGTCCCAGGAGAAAGTGTCTTGCGCGGCGTCCATTCGCAGCCAACACGAGACGGCCCTGACGCCGGCGACGCGCGGCAGCTGCACATGCGCCTCGTCCGCAAGCGTGTTGCCCGGGCTGAACCAGCGGGAGACGCACGGCGACGGCGGCGGAGGCGGCGAAGGAAGCGGCGATGTCGATGGAAGTGCCGATGGGGATGGCGGCGGAGACTGCCCCGAAGAGGCACAGTCTACCCCTGCCGAGCAGCACGCCTGCTGGCACCACCCCAGGGCAACCATCTGACAGCAGCTGCCCGATGATACCACCGATGAGCACGTACTAAGAGCAACGCCTCCGTCGGCTAGGCTTGAGCAGTCTTGCGGGGGGGGCTGAGGTGGCGACGGCGATGCAACACCCGCTGAGACGCTCAGCTCTGGGCTGCGGCTCGCGGCGCCGGTCCGGGCGGCGGCCGCGGCTCTTGCCAGTCTTCGGCTTACGCCAGCACCTTGAGGGTGGCGAGGATGGCGAGGGCGGCGGAGACGGCGGCGATGACAACGGTGGCGGCGGCAGCGGTGATGGTAGAGGGGGGGGGGCTACGAGCGCCACCTCGAAGTGCTCGATGCGCTGGTAGCAGTGGCCGCTTCGACCAACCGGGCAGGCTCCGTCACCAGGGCTCGGTTCAGGGCTCGGTCGCGGCAGGCCCAGGTCCCTGTAGGTGTCGTAGGTGAAAGAAAATCCGTCGTAAGTGAAAGAAAATCCGTCGTAGGTGTATGGGCAATCCAAAGTGAGGGCCACCTGCCCGAGGCCCGTCCAGCTGGCGCCGTTCCAGCCGTCACCATGCGAATCGCACATGAGCAGGGTGCACTGCATGCCAACTGAGAGCGAGACGTACCATGTTGCGTCGCGGGCGCTTTGAGAGATGACCTCCTTCCCCTCGCAGGTCAGAGTCCAGCTCACATCCTCAGGGTAGGATCCTCCCGTCGTCGTGATGGTGTATACCGCGGCCGGGCTGAACGGCGGTGCCGGTGGAACTGGTGGCCGGCCAAATGGCCATGCCATAGCTGTGTGGCATACCTTTTGCAGCAGGGAGAGGCGCGCAATTCACCCGCAGCCGCTGCCGCGACGGTGGTGCGCGAGACACCTCGAATCTAGGATTCCGATACTGGGGGTCCGTGAGATCCTCCGGAGAGCGGCGGACGTGCTACAGAACAAGCTGACGCGGGCCCAGTACCTCGATGAGGTGACTTGGACCACCAAGAGCTGGCTGGGGCTGCAGAAGCAGCGCATCTCAGTCGTTCTTCACACGGCCATCGCAGAGCAGGTCGTGAATGAGCTTGCCTGTGGCGGGGGTGGGCGGGTGCACGGAGCTAAGTGCCTCGCCACCCTCGCAGGAGTCGCTTAGGCGGCTCCCGTGGTGTACCTGTGTTCGTGCCAGTGCGCGCCAGTCCCGTGCCCAGTGTTGTGCGAGGGAGTTTTGTTGTAAGATTCCGATACTGAGTACACATTTTACGGGCCGTGGCGTAACAATTTCATCCAACTTGGCAAATTCAATTTCGGCGCGGCGTGCGGAACAATTTCATCCAGTTTCGGCGCGGGATCACTCTCGGCCCGAAACGGCCCGGTGGCGCCAAGCTGGGCCGATGGCGTGCACAAGAAGCCTGGTGTGCCTTCGGCCTTCGTTCGCCCGTGTGTGTGCGTGCCTTCGCCCTGTGTGGTGTGTGCCTTCGCCCTGCCTGCCTGCCTGTGTGCCTTCGGCCTTCGCCCTGTGTATGTGTGCCTTCGCCCGCTCTAACACGAGAGTCGAGACCCACACAGAACCTCCCACTCATAAACCCTCGCTCGCAGCGCAGCATCAAGCACAAACAACCCGGATGTGTGTGTGTGTAGAAGTGCAGGTGCTAGGCCCCCGCCGCGCAGCAAGAAACTGCTGTTGCGCATTGTCCCAGCAGTATAACGGAGACCCAAGACAGCAACGTGAACGGAGCACGGAGGCAAAGGCAAAGCCACCCACCGCAGCTCCCCTACTCCAACGCGCGAGTGACAGTTTGGTTGGGATGGCAACAGTCGAGATACCTCGCACTCCATAGAGAGAATGAAAGCCGACCCGCCCCCAAGTCTAGCGAGGTACTCCCACGCCTCTCGGGGTTTTAGTCTGGCCGAGTCAACCCGAGAGGGGCGAGCCTCGGCGAGTCTGTTTTCACAGCAGGCTGGACCGGCAGATCAAGTCCGGCGCACCTGTGCTTTAGCCTCCTGTGTTGAGCACTTCGCTGACCAGGCCCAATGGCGCTCACTCCCGAGTCCGCCAGCACGACACCGCTGCACAATCCGAGCAACTTTAGCGCCGCACTCGGCCTGCCTTACCTCGGCGACTACCCGCGCACGTACACACACGAAGGCGGATTCCCTGCCGGCTTTGTGTGGGGCAGCGGGACGGCCGCGTACCAGATCGAGGGCGCGTGGAACGAGGGTGGGCGTGGCCCGTCCATCTGGGACGACTTTTCCGGCGCGGGCGGCCCGGCTCATGAGGCGATGGTCAAGGTTGGTGCCATCGCCGGCGGCGGCGGCAATCATTCGGGCGCCGTCGCGTGCGACCACTACCACCGCTACCGCGAGGACGTCCAGCTTATGGCCAGCCTCGGTCTACGGCACTACCGCTTCTCGCTCTCCTGGCCTCGGATCCTTCCAAACGGCACGCTGGCCGGCGGAGTCAACGAGGAGGGCGCCGCGTTCTACGACGCGCTGATCGACGCGCTGATCGCGGCAAAGATCGAGCCCTTCGTCACGCTCTACCACTGGGACCTCCCCTCCGCGCTGCAGACGGCCGCGAGCCCCGGCTGGCTCTCTGCCGGCACGGTGCGCCCGCACCTAGATTTGCCAAGCCCTATGCCGAGCTCGCGCCCCGGAGGCGACTCTGCCGCCTGGAAACGCTCTGCCGCCTGGATCCGCTCTGCCGCCTGGATCCGCTCTGCCGCCTGGATCCGCTCTGCCGCGTGGAAACGCTCTGCCGCCTGGATATGATCCCACGCATGTCTGCCTGCGTCGAGTGTGCACGCCGCCGCACAGCACGAGTGGCACCGCCTCACCGCCGCCTGCCCTCTGCCCCGAGGTCCGCCACTTCGAGGACTTTGCGCGGCTCTGCTTCGAGCGGTGGGGAGGCAAGGTGCGGCGGTGGGTCACATTCAACGAGCCGTGGACCTTCACCGTCCTCGGCTACGGCTCGGGAAGCAAGGCGAGACCGGGCCGAGAGACGGCCGAGAGACAGCCGAGAGACAGCCGAGAGACAGCCGAGAGACAGCCGAGAGACGCCCGCCTTGCGGTGGACATCGTTGAGATATGGCCGAGCGATGGCCGAGAGATAGCCGGCGCCCGAACGCCGCGCGCGCCACGCCAGACTCTGTACCCGAGATTGCCATATGGAGGAGCCAGGATGGGCAGGGAGGGAGGGCCCGAGCCTGTAGGCGCCCGGAAAGCCATACGCCGACGTCCGCACCGGCCCCTACCTCGCCGGCCACAACGTCCTCCTCGCCCACGCCGCCGCTGTGCGCGCCTTTCGCGAGACGGCGGCGGCGAGCGGCGGCGCAATCGGAATCACAAACAACATCGACTGGCGTGAGCCGCTCACCGCGGCGCCCGAGGATGTCGCCGCCGCCGAGCGCGCGCGCGAGTGGTGGCTGGCGTGGTTCTGCGACCCGATCTGGCGGGGCGACTACCCGCCCTCGATGCGCGCCTCTCTCGGCGAGCGGCTGCCCACCTTCACTCCGTCGGAGCTCGAGTCGCTCCAGGGGTCCGCCGACTTTTTCGGGCTCGACCCGCTAGATCGACCAGCTAGAGGCTGAAGACGCGTCCTTGTGTCCAGCCGGCGCTCGAGAGGGCGCGTATTCCGCTGCATCCGGCCGTGTATGCATCGTGCGTAGCCATTGTAGTGCACGCGGTGCTACGAATACGCGGCACGGCCACCGTGCTCTGTAACCCTGACGCTGGTGTATTCACGCTGCAGGCTCAACCACTACGGATCGTCCTTTGTCGTCGCCCAGCCGAACGGCAAGCACTACGGCAAGCACTACGGCGAGGGCAACGGCGAGTCGTACTGGAGAGACTACGAGGCGCTCGCGCTGCACTCGGAGGAGATGAAGGAGGAGGCGGCGGCGTCGGCCTGGCTCTACTCTGTGCCCTGGGGGCTGCGCAAGCTCCTCTCGTGGGTCAAGCGGCGGTACGGCAACCCGCCGCTCTACGTGACCGAGAACGGCTGGTCGACGCCCGGAAACGA
The DNA here is from genome assembly GCF_000372725.1 of Emiliania huxleyi CCMP1516. Classification (NCBI taxonomy): domain Eukaryota; phylum Haptophyta; order Isochrysidales; family Noelaerhabdaceae; genus Emiliania; species Emiliania huxleyi. The sequence goes on from NW_005195736.1 coordinate 119,250, forward strand.
GTCGGTCGAGGCGGGGGTGCGCCGCCCTAGATGCGGTGATGGAAGGCCGTGCGTTCCGCCGGAGGCGGCCGCGCCAGCCTCTGGCACCCGAGGACCCGAGGCCCCTGCAGCGCCCATGTCCGGCGTTTGCGGCTCCCCACCCTCCACCGCCCTCCACCGCCAGCTCTGCCTCCTCCGCGCAGGTGGCCGACGGCTCGCGCGTGCGCTTCCTGGCGAACTACACCTCCGAGCTGCGCCGCGCCATCTACGAGGACGGCGTCGACGTGCGCGGCTACTACGCCTGGTGCCCTCGCGCGAGCCGCGGGGGGCGTGGAGGGGGCGGCGGGTGCCGGGTCGCGGAGCCCTCTGCCGCGCCCCGTCCTGTAGGTCGCTGCTCGACAACTTCGAGTGGGAGATGGGCTACTCGGAGCGGTTCGGACTCGTGTACACCGACTACGCCACCCAGCGGAGGCACCCAAAGGCGTCGGCGCGCTGGCTCGCCGCGGTGGCGTCCGCAAACGCGCTCGTCGACCCGGCGGGCTTCGCGGGCGCGCCGCCCGCGCCGCCCGCGTCGTGCGGCGCCGCGCTGCAGGTCCAGACCCAGCAGACGCAGCAGTCGGTCAAGGCGGCCGAGCAGCTCGCGCTCGAGGCGGAGGCGGCGCGCGACGAGGCAGGTGCGCTCGAGGACGCCGCCAGGAGGGCGAGGGCGCTCGCGTGGGCTTTTGCGGCCGCGGCGGCGGCGCTGGCCGCGGCGTTCGCTCTGCTGGTGCGTGCGAGCCCGGACGCGCGCCTCGCCGTCTCCCGCGCCTCGGGCGGGCGGCTGCTGTCGCACGCGGGGGAGGGGAGGCTGCTGCGCGACGAGGGGCGGGGCGCCTCCTCGTCGGCCGCCGGCGGGAAGGAGCGGCCGTTTTGGACGCGGCGGATCCGCGCCCAGCGGAGCGCGAAGCTGCCAACGAGCGAGGTGGCGGCGGCCGAGGAGCTGGTGGACCAGCGCAGCTGGCTCGCGGAGGAGGAGGAGCAGGTGGTGCGGGTGGTGGAGGAGGCGGTGAGAGAGGCGGAGCTCGAGCTGCACCGGGCTCGGAAGTGAGACTCGCGGCCTAGTGCGATGCGTCGAGAGGCGTTGACATGTTTGGAGCAAATGGAGTCTGTTGGTTAAAGCCGTAGTTAGAGTATAGAGAGGGTGAAGCGCTTCACCGACTTTGACAGCGTCGCGGCGCGGTGTAACTTCGACTGGCCTGCAGCATCGAATGAGCCGAAACGAGGCACGAGGGCGACGCACTTCGTACGCTACGAGGAGATACAATTAGGCAAGGCAGCTGCGCAGGTGATGGTCCTGTTTGCAGAGAGGGGAGTCAAGGAAGGCCAAGAAATCACATGGTCATATGGGGACTCATATACAGGAGCCACCGCAAGGAGATGGGATACAGGGCGGGGACCAGGGCGGATCCGAACGCAATAACACCCCAGCAAGCGCGGACGGCATTCGCGAGATACTGCAAAAAGATAGACGTGACGAAGGAGGAGCTAGCGTGGAACTTTGGATGCATATCGGCAAGCCAAAATAACGAGCAGGAGGCTGTCCTGGTGCGTGAGCTAATCCTGAGCAACAATAAGCGACTGTACCACGGAGCACAGAGCGCAGCAGACAGGACGGCGGCGACGGCGGACATGGCAGAGACGAGTGTGAAACAAAGGGCGGCGGGCATGGAGGGCGGTAGCGACGGGGATGGAGACGGTGACGGTGGCGAGGGAGAGGAAGGGGGTCCATTAACACCAGACAGCGAGAGGGGCAGGGAGGAAAGGGGGAGAGAGGAAGCCAACGCGACGTGCGCAGAGGATGAGGATATAAACTGGGACGACGCAGCGGAGGGGATAGGCGAGGGAATCGAGGGACCGGAGGGCTTTCGCGACAGCGACGATGACGACGAAGAAAGGGGAGGGGACGGAGGGGCGACACGCAGGAGGAGCGAAATCGCTAACGGCCCGAGCAGAGAGGGCGACGGCGGGGCACGAGGGAACAACGGAGACGCTACCGATGACGCGAACCGAGGCACGGACGCCGGCGGGGACGGGGAGGGCGACAGCGACGTCGAGGTTGACGCAACCGTATCGAGAGCGCCACCCAAAAAGGGGCGGACAGCCATGGAGGTCACCGAATGGAGGGCGAACGGCACGATGCGAAAAGGCAGGGCGAGGCGGATGGAGAAAGAAGTGCCGAGAAGGCCATGGTGGAGGGGAGGGACGGGAGGACGAAAGAAGGGCGAGGAGGACGAGCGGCCCGCACAGACCGCGAGCAGACAGCGCCTGCTGGCCATTTCGAGACATTCGCCAAGAACGCTAGCTACATGGGAGGGCTTCGTGAAGGATGGATTGAAAAACATTCGAACAAAGAAGAGGCGACGGGAGGAACCGGCGGAGGATGCAGTGACGTGACACACACACACACACACACACACACACACACACACACACACACACACACACACACACACACACACACACAGAGAGAGAAAGAGAGAGAGAGAGAACCTCCTTATCAGCTGGTCGGCCGCCATGTGGGCCTCCGGGCCTGCTGCGGCGGCGCGGCCGGTTGAGGCCGGGCTCGGCCCGGCCCGCGACGGCTGGCCGCCGACGAGCGCGCTCGCGCTGCTCGTCAAGATGGCGGCGGTGGCGATTGCGGCGACAAAAGTTCAGGCGTACAGCGCTCAGGCGCCTGTCGTCTTTCTGTCGCATTTCGCACACGCGCGCGCTCCGCGAGGGCATGAGCCTTCCGCGATTCGATCCCGCAGCCAAAAGCTGCTCGCTCGAACCGCGGCCGACTCTGCCATCGCGGCCGCAGCTGTTGAGCTCTTCGCAGAAGACTGGTGCCTCATATGCTGCCTCCCTGCGGATGCTCCCGGCGAGCCTGGCGGTCCGCTGTACTACAAGGATGTGCTGACTCGATTCTACCTCGAATTCTTCTACCCCCGCGACCCCACGAACGAATGTGACAGGACCATCGGGTCCTTCAGCCACCAAAGCGTGATCACCCGAGAGCAGCTGAGCCTGCCTCTGGCCTCGCCTCCCTCTCCTTCAGGCATTCGTGGCATCCGATGGGTCGCCCAGAGTATCGACCTCTGGCTTGTCAGCCGCGGTCACTTGATGACCCCCTTGAAGTACAGCGATCGCCAACTCGCTGGCCTCTTCGCAGGCCCCCCCGACCGCGTCGAACTCATCGGCGCGGGCTCTCTCGGCTACGGGACCGGCCCCAGCTTCGGCTGAGGGCTGACAAGCTGCCGAGCCCAAATCACTGTGAGAGTCGTGATTTCTTGTTGGTCTTTAAAAATCACACACACACACACACACACACACACACACACACACACACACACACACACACACACACACACACACACACCGCTCACCCACGCGCACTGGGCCTTGCACTTTGAATGGGGTGGGGCTCCTGTCGTCAG
>NW_005195736.1:122783-125895 GCF_000372725.1 Emiliania huxleyi CCMP1516
TGCAGCTGGCCGACGCGAAGGCTCTCATCCAGCAGCAGGCGGACCGCATCGCCGAGCTTGAGCGCTCACGACGGCGGTCCAATCGATCAGGCTCGTGGCCCGGGATGCTGGGGTGAGGGGGGAGAGGAGGGCGCAGCACCGCAGCTCGGGGGAGCGTATCGGGCGATATTTTTCATCAACAAGTTACTGTGAGTGGAAGAGGAAGAGAGAGGAAAACGCGAGGCCGAGGGCCTTTCATAAAGTTTAAACGTGGACAAAGCCTTTTGTTTTCTCGTGTGTGAATTGTGTATATGTGGCACGGATGTGCGTGTGCGGTGTGGCGCTGGCGGCGCGCACACTCCTCTCACTCTTCCTGCACCTGCGGCCCCGCCGCTGCGAGCAACATGCTTACAGCTGGTGTGTGCATTCCCACGCCCATTTTTTGGTGAGCCCTTGCTTCACGCCATCACGAGCGCCGCCTCCTTTGTGCGGTGCTGCGATGGGGGCACTGATCCTGGCGAGAAGAGGCCCTGACGGCGCAGCACTGCCGCGCCCGTGGCGACGCCGAGCGCCGAGCCGAAACCAGCGCCGACCGCACTCCCGACGAAGAAGACAGCGGGCAACGCGAGCACGATCGGCATCGTAAAAGGTCCGGACAATAGGGACGGCCGAGTTCGCGGAATAAAGAATTTAATCGGCGAGGTCTCTCTCACAGCGACAGGCTCGACACAGGAATAAAGAAGCGACGCACCTCCCCGTTCCATCTTGTTTTTCGTTCTTTTCTTTACAACTCAAGTACATTACCTAGCAGCCCTTCGAGTTCGCGCGGATTTCGCGAACTCCGAACTCGAACGAACGCAGCCGGCGGGGCCCAGCCCGAACCTCGAAACTGAACGGACCGCGCCGGCTGTGGAAGGCGCGAACTGCGAAAACGAACGAACGTTCGTGAACTCCGTTCGAACTAGGAAAAAAAGAAAATCATCGCCAGGAATTCGTTCGTTCGCAGCATCCACGAGCCGCGCTGAACGAACTCGCGCAACTGCGCCACGTGCGCGCGTGCGGACGCGGTCTGGCCCTCAATCTCAGGTGCCCATATACACAGGCGGCACTAGCACAGTTCTGACGGTCCGCGACAGTCTGCAATCTAGCGGACTACGGGCGCGACTACCCCGGTGCGCCGCCGCCCGCCGCGGACCATTCGGCCCACGGCGGCTCCGGCCGCTACCTGCTCAAGGTCGGCATCGACCCGCCCACCCCAGAGCGGTTCCCGCAGCTGGACCGCTCCGAGGACTAGGGTCCCGATGGTGCCGGCTGCGCTGTGAGCAGGGCCGCCCTGTGGTGCCTGGGCGCCGTGCGTGCTGACTGGCGAATAGAATGGGGGAGACGGGGGCTCCCCGAGGCGTCCAGGCATACTAGGCCTCTAGTAGGCAACCAGGGACTATACAGGCCTGCAGAGCCAAAAAATACATATTGCGGTTCGTTCGCGGTTCGTTCGCAGTTCAGACGAACTTCCCTGGTTTCCTCGGCCTGCGGGTGTGAAGCGGGTCGGGGGGGGGGAGGAGAAAAGAAAAGGCTCGAGTTCACGAACTAGTTCGAGGGTTCGGGCACCCAAGGGCGAACGACCGAACCGATGCAGCGAACCAAGGGGATGCCGTCCAGAGCGAACTCCGAAACCGAACGAACCGCGAGTTCACCGAACCAGTTCACGAACCAGTTCGCCAGTTCGCCAGCGAACTCGAAGGGCTGATTATAGGCAAGAGAAGGTCCCGGCTACTGGGAAAAGGCGGCGTTCGCGCCGGCGCCCCAGCGTAGAGGGCCGTGTGTAGCCCTCTTTTTGGTATAACAAAAAATCCTCCGTGGTCAAATGCAGACGCGGTAGACAGGTAGGTAGTCGTGGTAGCGAGAGAAAGATACCATCGAGGCTCCTGGAGAACTCGGAGCGCTTGGAGTGCGGTTGGTAACCTCACATCGAGTGAGTGAGTGGGTGAGTGAGTTTTTTTTTGTGTGTGTGCATGCACACACACACCCTCACATCCAGGGCCGGGGAGTGTGAGTGTGAGTATTGTGTGTGTGTGTGCATGCACACACACACACACACACACACACACACACACACACACACACACACACACACACACACACACACACACACACACACACACACACACACACACCGGGGAGCTACATATAGGGTAGGGTAGATTGCTGTGCCAAAGGTGTGAGTGTGAACTCCTATCACGTCGACAAGGCCGGAGCTTCCCGCTATCTTCCCGCTCAGCGAGTGACTCCCCTCTGCCTCCGCCGCTACTGCCACCTCCTCGCTCGCCATGCGAGTTGCCCTCTCCCAGCAAGACGTCTTCGTCGGCGGCTACCACAGTGCTCACCGCCGCGGCGAGGTGAGCCACGGCATCCTTGCGCTCGTCTCCATCATCTGCGGCGGCGGCTCGCTCTCCATACCGTGGGCGATGGCCAAGAGCGGCCTCGCACTCGGCCTCGCGATCCTGACCGCGTCCGCGACGCTGAGCGGGATGGGCGTGCACTTCCTTCTCGGCGGAGCACGCCGCGCCGGCGGGCTGCGCACGTTCGACGAGGTGCTCGAGGCGGCACTTGGGCCTTGGGCGCGGGCGCTGACCGTGTGGTCGGTCGTCATCACGTGTTTCCTCACGCTCGTCGCCAACTCGCTCCTCCTCCGCCAGCTGGCGGCGCCGCTCGCCTCCCAGTTTGTGCTGGGCCGGCCGATGGCGCGGTCGGAGCAGGTCCTGCTCGGCTCGTGCCTCGTCCTTGCGGTGGTGCCTCTCACCTTCATGACGACCCTCAACTCGCTGCGGCACGTGTCGCTCCTCTCCGTCACGAGTGTGGTCGGCCTCGTCGGCGTGCTCGCCTACGAGGGCCTCTCCTGCCCCGCGCCCCCCGAGAGCCTGACCAGCAACCAATCGGCGGTTGTCGTGACTGGCGCCCCCGCGCCGCCCGCCGCCGCTGACGTCATCTCCGCGCTGCCCGTCTTCGTCTGCATCTTCATCTGCAGCTTCTCGGCGCTGCCGCTCGACACCGAGCTGCGCAAGCCGTCACGCAGGCGCATGACCACGATGGTGGTCGGTGCCTTCTCCATCGCCTTTGCACTCTACGCGGTGAG
>NW_005195736.1:126449-128944 GCF_000372725.1 Emiliania huxleyi CCMP1516
TTCCCGCCGAGCGGTGCCACCCCCGTCCACCGCCTCCACCCCCCTCCACTGCCTCCACCCCCCTCCACTGCCTCCACCCCCCTCCACCGCTTCCACCCCCCTCCACCGCCTCCCTCCTCCAGGTTGCCGGCTCTGGTGCTGCTCGCCCGTCCGCTCGGCTCTCTCGAGGCTCTCGCCGCTGCTCGGGGCGCGGCTCCTGGGCAGCGAGGCGGCCGCCGACGCGGACGGCGCCGACCACGGCGATTACGACTCGTGGGACGACGACGAGCGGGCGGGCGGGCCGGCGGCGCAGCAGGCTGCCCCGTCGATCCGCCCGTCGCACCCGCTCGCGACGAGCTGCGGCTCGAGCGTGGGCGGCTCGAGCGTCGGGGAGGTGTTCCGGGTGAAAGAGGAGGTGGGTGACCTGCCGCTCGCCACGCGCGTCGTCCTCTCCTCCTGCATCATGGGCCTCTCGCTCGCCTGCACCGCCAGCGTGGACGACGTGTCCGTCGTGTGGGGCTTCCTCGGCTCGACGTGCGGCGTGCTGCTCTCGTACGTCCTTCCCGCGGCGTCGTACCTGCTGCTGCGGCGCGTGCCCACGCGGACCGCCCAGTCGTCCTCCGTGCCCAGACGCAAGCTCGCGGCGGCACTGTTGCTCGCCATCGGGCTGGTGCTGATCCCGGTCTGCGTGTACAACACCGTCGTCACGAGCCTCTGAGGCTGCTCCACGGGGCCACGGGCCCCGGCGCCCGCTGCTCGTGCGCGAGCAGAGGCTCGTGGCGGGGAGGAGGGGGGCGCGCCCGAGGCCGGTAGCCGCTCACACCCGCACAAGCAACTCGCGTTGCGGGTGTCGGGCGCACCCTATTTATGTGATCGGCATCTCACCAGCCAGTACGACCCCTTCAGGGTCAGTCGCATTTCTTGCGGTACGTCAGTACGGGGCAACAGGGGTGCGGCGTGCGGGTGGTGCGTGTGCTGTGTGCGTGCGTGTCTGTTGAGGCGGCTGTGCATGTGCTGTCTGTGTGCTCGCGTGTGTGCGGACGTGAGGTGTTTGATGCATGGGCCCATGCGCCATGGCAGCATTATTCGATTTTCGATTGGTAGTCATCGCATCGAACCATCGACCATCGGATCGTCCATCGTCGTGGGAGGTGCGCCGGAGGCGCGGAGCAAACTCATTTTTTCACAGACCGTATACTATGTTAGGCTAGTTCCAATTCACTCTGACACGCTAATCTTGAAAACGCGTCCAACGGAGCTCCGTGTTGCTCCCAGCGCCCTCCCCCGAGCTTCCTGCGGCCATGGCCGGTGCTACTAGTATGGGGGGCTACCTGGCTACCGCGAGCGCGACCCAACTCGTCGACATCGTCCGATGATGGTGCCGCAAAGTCAGCCTCCGGAGGCTATCGTGGGGTCGAGCCGGCAGTAGCCGCGACATGTGGTTCCACCACCCCTCGTAGGCTTTGCGTCTGCTCGCCACCGTTCCCATGCTGCCTAATGGGATGGAAAGGGAGGCTGGGCGAGCGTATAGAAGCGTGCTCGACCTCGTCGTGGCAACCTGTACGGCAGCGCTGGTAGGCGCGATGAGCGTCGTGCCACTTGACCCAAGACGGGTCGCAGGCGTCGTACCGAGCGCGTCGAGACCGTGTCCTGATGTGATCTGCACGGGTGAGTCACGTCGGCGTCAAAGGAGCGACGTGCGACCTGTCAGAGCTTGAATCTCCGATCTCAGCGGCGTCGAGTCATCTCCGGCGCGCGACAAAGGTACATCCACAGGACGCGCAGAGGCAGCTGCCAGGCAGATGAGATCTCTACCACGTATGGGTGGAGCCCACGAGTGAGAGGAAGGCACCGTACTATTTCCACACTCAGCAGAGCACGTGATCCAGGCCGAGGTGAGCATACTCCTCGTTGCGAGCGGATCCCGCGGGATTGTTCGTAGCAACTCGTAGACGTAACACACGTACGGCTTACTTACTACTAATACTGGGGCTCGGCCCCAAGTGCACTGGCCTCGCGTCTCGAGGGGAGGGCGGCTCGTAACTGAGGTTCGCCGTCAGGGACAGTCGTCCTCCCCTTCTCGGCCGGGCAACTAGGTCATTGAGGCCCCCCCCGGGGAAGAGACCGAACGGCCGGCCGACACTCTCGGCCATTCCAACGGCCAGGCCGCTCGCTTAAGGCTGATTGGCTAGACGAGCGGCCTACCTCCAACGGGGCAGTCTGCTCACGCGCGCAACCTGCCCGCCTCGGTGGGAGGTGGTTTGGCGCCGACAGACAGTGGAGGTCTAAGCCGAACCCGCCGGGCCGCTGGCGGGGTGACGGTAGACCACCACTGCAGACAGCCCTTCCCGACGGGGACGCCATCACCCTCGCCCAGGGATCTACAACGCTGTCTCAAGGTCCGACAGGTTCGGCACCGGGCACCGCCTCGGTATACACAATGCGCCTGCGGGCGGACCCTCACAGATCACAGATCACTTATACGTACTGACGTATTAAGGTAAGGTAAGGCAAGG
>NW_005195736.1:129556-151183 GCF_000372725.1 Emiliania huxleyi CCMP1516
GGGGGCGGAGAGGGAGATGGCGGCGGCTGGGGCGGCGAGTAGTTGCACTCCGTCGGGTAGTACGAGCCCGAGATGCAGATATCGGGAAGGGCGGGCAGGGGGCAGGCGAATTGGTTGGTGCCGCCCAGCTTGCAGTACTTCAGAGGCAGGTCCTTGAGCTGCGACGGCACCGTTCCGGAGATGTCATTGTTGTACAGGTAGAGTTCCTTCAGCTGCCACCACTTGTCCGTCTCAGGGATGGTGCCCGAGATGGAGTTGCCGTGCAGGTAAAGATTCTGCAGCTGCCAGAGTCTGCGCATATCCGCAGGGATGGTGCCCGAGACGGCGTTGCCGTCTAGGTAAAGTTCCCGCAGCTGCGAGTTGTCACCCAGCTGCGGAGGGATGGTGCCCGACAGCTCTTGGTTGTCCAGATCCACCCTGGTGCCCGTGAAGGTGCCGTCGCACAGCGATGTGCCATACTCGCCGGTAGGGCATCCAGAAGAGCATGGCACGTTGTTGTCGCAGGCTGTGCCCGCCGCCTCGCAGCGATCCGCCAGCAGGAGAAGCGTGAGCGGGAAGAGGGGCGGCGCCGAGGAAGAGCAAGCCGCCGTTAACACCAGCTGTATGTGGATTAAACTCACTCGCTTCCGGGGCATGGATGGGTACTGCGGTACGGCAGCCTTCCACCTTCGAATCAAGCCGGCGTGTGAAAAGAGAAATTTACAACCTCTCGGAGAACTGTGTTTACTTTAAGGCCCTTGCCCTGCGAACGCGCACCCCCGGGGCTAGGGCTTTCTTGCCCGCAACCCGATCCCGATCATCCGGCCCGCTGGGTGCGCTTCTGAGCTCCCCGGTCCTGGGCGTGCGGCAAATAACTGCACTCCAACCAAGTGCTCCAACCTGCAAGTGCTCCAAGTGCACCTGCACTATGAGTACGGGACTGGCTCGCACTGGCACTAACACAGGTACACCACGGGAGCCGCCTAAGCGACTCCTGCGAGAGTGGCGAGGCACTTAGCTCCATGCACCCGCCCACCCCCGCCACAGGCAAGCTCATTCACGACCTGCTCTGCGATGGCCGTGTGAAGAACGACTGAGATGCGCTGCTTCTGCAGCCCCAGCCAATTCTTAGTGGTCCAAGTCACCTCATCGAGGTACTGGGCCCGCGTCAGCTTGTTCTGTAGCACGTCCGCCGCCTTCCGGAGGATCTCACGGACCCCCTTTCCGAACCCGCCGAACGATTCGAACAGCAGCAGGCAGCAGCTTTTTACAATTCGGCTCTCTCGCACAGGCACGATTCATTCTGAATTTCACAGGCTCCCTCGCACGACACTAGGCACGGGACTGGCGCGCACTGGCACTAACACAGGTACACCAGTCCACGGTGAAAAGAGAATTTAGAAGGCTAGCTCAAAAAAAGTGCAGATTCCGGCGAAATTTCAGGCGATTTCGTTTTATTTTTTAGGATTCTCATTTTTAAACCTGGCCGGCCCCTGCCCGCCGAGACGTGGCCGGTACTGCTATGTATACGTACCGGCCCTATATGCACTAGCGCAGAGACCTCCCCCCGAGGCACGGTTCTCGTGACCGCCCCGGCGGGACTGCGCGCCACCGCATGTTGTACCATTCGTCTGCCCGTGGCAGCCCCCGACTTACACACGCGGCGGTATGGGTGCCTCTCGCGCAGCGAAAGTTCGCGCAGCGACCAACCTCACCATGTCCATGTCCATGTCCATGTCCATGTCCATGTCCATGTCCATGTCCATGTCCATGGCCATGTCCATGTCCATGTCCATGTCCATGTCCATGTCCATGTCCATGTATGTGAGTGAACCTGCCTGTGTAGTGGTCAGGTAGATTTGGGGAAAGTTGCGCCCGTAACTATATAGAGAGTGAGAGCTTTCTGAGCGCTGTGATCGCCGCAGACTGGCTCCGACTTGACGGCAGCATGGAGACGTGATGCCTCCATGCGCCCGTCAAGCCAAAATCGACATGCAGCTCCATGGTTTGCCCGAAAAGGTACATGGCGGGTTTGGCGACAAAACAGCGCTGTGACCGCGAAGTGGCGGTGGACATGCTCCCATGTTGCCGACGCGGCGCCGGGGAGTGGCCGGCGCTGCTCGCCGCGACCACGACGGCTACTCTGATACTCCGGGACGACCCGTCCTACCCGACGGTGGCACTCTTCCACGTCTCGCTCACGCTGAGAAAAAATCTGAAACGGCGTGCAGCAGAGTCACCGACGAGTCGGTCCGCGTGACTCCTCGTGTCCCGTACCGTTCTCACACATCCATAAACTCACTTTGGCCTCACTGAAGCGATGCCTCAATCCTGAATCCTCAGATTTTAGATTAGGACGCTGCGGACCCTCTAGCTGGAGGGTGTCGACACCCGACACAGACTCAAACTGATACTACAAGACACCCCCTCCAGCATACATCTCGCGAGCGTGAGCGTACCGTTTGCGCCAACCAATACGTCGAGACGACGTGGCTACCTTGTGTGTGTCGAGAGGTTTACCTTACCTTACCTTACCTAATACGTCAGTACGTATTAGTGATCTGTGATCTGTGAGGGTCCGCCCGCAGGCGCATTTTGTATACCGAGGCGGTGCCCGGTGCCGAACCTGTCGGACCTTGAGACAGCGTTGTAGATCCCTGGGCGAGGGTGATGGCGTCCCCGTCGGGAAGGGCTGTCTGCAGTGGTGGTCTACCGTCACCCCGCCAGCGGCCCGGCGGGTTCGGCTTAGACCTCCACTGTCTGTCGGCGCCAAACCACCTCCCACCGAGGCGGGCAGGTTCCACGCGTGAGCAGACTGCCCCGTTGGAGGTAGGCCGCTCGTCTAGCCAATCAGCCTTAAGCGAGCGGCCTGGCCGTTGGAATGGCCGAGAGTGTCGGCCGGCCGTTCGGTCTCTTCCCCGGGGGGGGCCTCAATGACCTAGTTGCCCGGCCGAGAAGGGGAGGACGACTGTCCCTGACGGCGAACCTCAGTTACGAGCCGCCCTCCCCTCGAGACGCGAGGCCAGTGCACTTGGGGCCGAGCCCCAGTATTAGTAGTAAGTAAGCCGTACGTGTGTTACGTCTACGAGTTGCTACGAACAATCCCGCGGGATCCGCTCGCAACGAGGAGTATGCTCACCTCGGCCTGGATCACGTGCTCTGCTGAGTGTGGAAATAGTACGGTGCCTTCCTCTCACTCGTGGGCTCCACCCATACGTGGTAGCGATCTCATCGGCCTGGCGCTGTCGCCCCGCCTTCTTCAGCACCTCGACAAGGTTGCGGGCCGAGCTCCTCGTCTCTTTATGCCCCTTTCCGTACCGCGCCTCGCACCCCTCCAGGTGCTCCCGGAAGAGAAGGATAGCGTCGCCGAGCCTCCCCTGCGTCTGCAGCAGCATGCCGAGGTTGTTGATCGAGTTGAGCGTGTCCGGGTGCCGGTCGCCGAGCGTCTCTCGGCACCCCTCCAGCGCCTCACGGTACAGCACCTCCGCGCCGTCCAAGTCGCCCTTGTCCTTCAGCAGCCCGCCGAGGTTGTTGATCGACACGAGCGTGCTCGGGTGTCGGTCACCGAGCGTCTCTCGCTGCCCCTCCAGCGCCTCGCGAAGCTGCGCCTCCGCGCCGTCCAGGTCGCCCTTGGCCTCCAGCAAAAAGCCGAGGTTGTTGATCGAGGTGAGCGTGCTCGGGTGCCGGTCGCCGAGCGTCTCTCGCTGCGCCTCTAGTGCCTCGCGATACAGCGCCTCCGCGCCGTCCAGGTCGCCCTTGGTCTTCAGCAGCACGCCGAGGTCGTTGATCGAGGTGAGCGTATTCGGGTGCCGGTCGCCGAGCGTCTCTCGCTGCGCCTCTAGTGCCTCGCGATGCAGCGCCTCCGCGCCGTCCAGGTCGCCCTTGGCCTTCAGCAGCAAGCCGAGGCAGTTGATCGAGCCGAGCGTGTCAGGGTGCCGATCGCCGAGCGTCTCTCGCATCCCCTCCAGCGCCTTGCGGAAAAGCGTCTCCGCGCCGTCCAGGTCGCCCTTGGCCTTCAGCAGCCCGCCGAGGTGGCTCATTGAGTTGAGAGTGCCCGGGTGCTGGTCGCCGAGCGTCTCTCGCCTCGCCTCCAGCGCCTCACGGTACAGCGCCTCCGCGCCGGCCAAGTCGCCCTTGGCCTGCAGCAGCGAGCCGAGGTTGTTGATCGAGGAGAGCGTGTTCGGATGCCGGGCGCCGAGCGTCTCTCGGCACCCCTCGAACACCTCGCGCTTCAGCGCCTCCGCGCCGTCCAGGTCGCCCTTGTCCTCCAGCAGCATGCCGAGGTTGTTGATCGAGGCGAGCGTGTCCGGGTGCCGGTCGCCGAGCGTCTCCCGCCTCGCCTCAAGCGCCTCGCGGAACAGCGCCTCCGCGCCGTCCAGGTCGCCCTGGTCCGCCAGCAGCATGCCGAGACAGGCGACAAGAGTCGACGTCGCCCTCTCCGCCGGCTCCATCCGCTCCAGCGCCGCCCTCCCCTGCCCCGCCAGCGCCCCCCGCAGCAGCCCAAACACAGCCTTGTTGCACTCGGTCAGGCCAACCTCCCGCTCCAGCTCGCCCAGGATCTGCTCCGTGTCCTTCGGGTTGCGGCACTCGGCCTTGCGCACATCCACCTTGGACAGCTTCTTCGCGATGGATTTAAAGTCCTCCACCAGCGCCGTCTTGAAGGCCGCCTGCTGCTCCGCGCTCATCACCACCTCGAAGCGCGCTCCCGACGCCTGCGTGTGGAACACCTCCTTGATGCAGTACGCGCGCCGCAGCGGCTTTGGGTCGTACCACGGCTCCATGAGCAGAACCGTGTGCCCGACGGCGCGGACGCAGTCGCCCAGCCGCTTGACGTCATTCATCGTGACGCCGAGCTGCCGCGTCGACTGGCGGATCACAAAGTCGCACACCCAGAACTTGGTGTCGGGCGGCAGCTCTGGGTGGAGCCGCAGGTACTGCCGCAGGGCGTCCACCAGCGTCGCGAGCGGCGTCTCGAGGAACCAGCTCACAAAGACGGTGGCGACGCCCACGCCGGGGTCGCCGCGCTCGTAGAGCACCTCGCAGTACGCCTTGTCTTCATTCGCCTCGCTCCACTTTGCGACGAGCCACTGGTTGACGTAGCCGTTGAGGGCGGCGTTGGCCGGGACGCGAACGCCGTTGATCGTGGGCCGTTTCCTGTTGCACTGTTTGACGGCAGATTTGGGGAGGCCGGCGATATATTCGTCGATCGCGTCGACAGACAGGCCGAGGGTCAGCCGCTCGGGGAGTTTGAAGCCGGCGGCTCTGTGCGAGACGAGCGCTTGCGCCGGCTGAGCTTGCACCTTTCTCTCAGAATTCCTGACGGCCACACGCTGCTGCGCTGTCGACTCGTCTTCTATTACGTCGTCACTCGGCTTGACGGTGGGCGGTCTTGCTTTGTTGGCGATCACCTCCTTGCACTGCGTGGCCGCCTCAGCCGCGGCGATGGCGGGAGGGGCGGGAGGCGGCGGGGCGGAAAGGGGAAGACGCACTACGTCGTCGTTGACGTACTCGACGTAGTACGTTTTCCCCGTCGCCCGGTCCACCCGCGACGCCCACCCCGCCGGCAGCGGCTCCGCCTGGGCTCGAGTCGCTTCACTACGGCTGCGACGCGGTCTTAGCCGCGACGTGAACTCGCTGACTCTCGCGCTCGAAACGCTCTCCCCTGCCCCACGCTGCACCTCCGCCGAGCTCTCAGATGCAGTAGAGCTAGCGCAGCCCATCGCGGCTCGGTCCCTCCAGCGGCTCGCGCATTGAGCACGAGGCGTCTCTCGTATCACGGTTCCAAACCTAGCCACCTATTTTCTTCTTTTAGTGTGGTCGGCGCGGCTGGGATTTCTCCGCACGCTCGCCGGCAAGGACTACGGGTAGCACAGGCGGCAGCAGAGGTGGCGGTCCGGGTCGCAGCGCGCGTAGCAAGTCGGCCCCAGCGTCACGGGCGTCGGGCCAGGCAGGAGCCGGCTCGACGAGATCGACGAAGAGGACGAAGAGGAGGAAGACTACTCGAACTTGGACGAGGACTCGGGCGAGGAGCAGGACTCGGAGACCGGCCAGGGAAGCGACGACCATGACTAGGTGACACGAGGAGTAGATGTGACACGAGTAGTCCGCATTTCGCGTTGTCTGCCTTCTGCTCTCTTTCGCCGCCCGACCCTTTCGCCCGCCCACCACTTGCGAGCACAAATATCACACCTCCACTGCCCTCGCCACAGGCGGCGACGGACGGACATCCAAGGCTCGAACGGCAGCAGCGGCTCAACGGCCGCCGGCGGCCGTCGTGCGTGTGCTTTCGCATACGTGGCGCACCCCCCGGCGTCTGCTCTCGCCTAGATGCAACACCCCAGACAACGAAGTCTTTGTTTGAACTGCTGCGTGTCTAATCCTCGCGGCGCACACACAAGACTACAGCGCAGGACCAGCTGTTCGGCGCGCGCACACACAAGACGTACTAGACCACTCAGACTACTCAGACGCTTGTACTACTGCGCCCGGCGGATTTTCTTTTTCTCGCGATGTCTGCCCCGCCGCGCCGCCGCTCGCGCCGCCTCGCCCCCGCCGCCACCGCCGCGCCCTCGCCAGACACGCCGCCGCCAATTCGCCTCCTCGATCTCCCCACGGAGCTCCTCGTGCGCGCCCTCTCTCGCTGCGACCCCGCCGACATCGCTCGCGTCGCGGCCGTCTCGCTGCTCTTTCACGCCTCGCTCGCGGTGGAGGCCATCCGCTTGTGGGCGCAGGAGCGCGGCTTCGAGCTGCCGGCGCTGCCAGAGGGCGAGAGCTGCGCCGTGCGGTGGCTGTGCTTTATGGCGCTGCTGTGCGAGTCCAACCCGCCGGCGAGGGCGGCGGCAGGCATGCAGCACAGCGTTTTCATTGACGGCGAGGGGCGGCTCTCGTCGTGCGGCTCGGCACAGGGAGGCGAGGAGGACGACGAGGACGACGCGGTGGACCTTCCTGGCCTTCTCGGTCACGGCGAGGGCGTGCTGCGGCTCAACACGCCGACCCGCCTCCCGTCGACGCTGGGCGGCGAGTGCGCCGTGAGCGTGTTGGTTGGAGATTCCCACAGCCTCGCCCTCACCGCCGACGGCGCCGTCTGGAGCTGGGGTGATGGAGGCTATGGCCAGTTGGGCCACGGCGACCAGCAGGAGCAGCAGCTACCCAAGAAGATCGAGGCCTTGTCTGGGCGGCGCGTCGTCGCTGTCTCGGCTGGATACTTCCACAGCCTCGCCATCACTGCCGACGGAGCTCTCTGGAGCTGGGGCGATGGAGACGACGGCCAGTTGGGCCACGGCGATGAGCAGCACCAGCTCCTGCCGAAGGAGGTCGAGGCCTTTGCTGGCCAGCGCGTTGCCGCGGTCTCGGCGGGAGGCAGCCACAGCCTCGCCATCACCTCCGACGGAGCCGTCTGGAGCTGGGGCTCTGGAGGCAGGGGCCGGCTAGGCCACGGCGACGAGCAGGGCCAGCTGCTGCCCAAGACGGTCGAGGCCTTCGCTGGCCAGCGCGTCATCGCTGTCTCGGCTGGGTGCGACCACAACCTCGCCATCACCGCCGACAGCGCTGTCTGGAGCTGGGGTTGTGGAGACTGCGGCCAGTTGGGCCACGGCGACCGGCAGGACCAGCTGCTGCCCAAGAAGGTTGAGGCCTTGTCTGGGCGGCGCGACGTCGCTGTGTCGGCTGGGAGCAGCCACAGCCTCGCCCTCTCCGCCGACGGCAACGTCTGGAGCTGGGGCCAGGGAGGGCAAGGCCAGTTGGGCCACGGCGACCCGCATGAGCAGCAGCTGCCCAAGAAGGTTGAGGCCTTTGCTGCCCGGCGCGTCGTCGCTGTGTCGGCTGGAACATGGCTCAGCCTTGCCCTCACGGCCGACGACGCCGTCTTTTCCTGGGGCAAGGGCGGCGAGTACGGCTGCCTAGGCCACGGAGAGGACCTGTCTAACCAGCTGCTGCCCAAGAAGATCGAGGTGTGGGCGCCGGGACGGTGAGAGGACGCGCGAGGCGGCGTGACCATTTGCGTGTGCCTAGACGTCTGCACGCGCGGAGGGGGGCCCGGGGAGCGCGCGGGACGAGGAACGGTGGCGGCGCGAGGCGACCTAGGAGGCGACGGCCCGTCGCCGGGTGCATGGCACGGCTTTACATAGAGGTCAGGAGCAGCGTGCGCGTGTGCACCTCTCATTCACACCCTGGCATGAAAATTTCTTTTTCTCGCGATGTCTGCCCCCTCGCCAGACACGCCGCCGCCAATTCGCCTCCTCGACCTCCCCTCGGACCTCATCTTGCGTGCCCTCTCTCGCTGCGACCCCGCCGACATCGCTCGCGTCGCGGCCGTCTCGCTGCTCTTCCACGCCTCGCTTGCGGTGGAGGCCATCCGCTTGTGGGCGCAAGAGCGCGGCTTCGAGCTGCCGGCGCTGCCAGAGGGCGAGGGCTGCGCCGTGCGGTGGCTGTGCTTTTTCGCACTGCTGTTCGAGTCCAACCCGCCGGCGAGGGCAGCGGCAAGCACTTATCACAGCCTCTTCATCGACGGCGAGGGGCGGCTCTCGTCGTGCGGCAAGGCTGAGAACTGGACGCCGGGACTACTCGGGCACGGCGAGGGCGTGACGCGGCTCGACGCGCCGACCTGCCTCCCTCCGCTGGGCGGCCAACGTGCCGTCAGCGTGTCGGCAGGAGTTTACCACAGCCTCGCCCTCACCGCCGACGGCGCCCTCTGGAGCTGGGGCTTTGGAGGCTTGGGCGGGCTGGGCCACGGCGACCTGCAGAATCAGCTGCTGCCGAAGAAGGTCGAGGCCTTTGCTGGCCAGCGCGTTGTCGCTGTGTCTGCTGGAGGCGGCCACAGCATCGCCCTCACCGCTAACGGCGCTGTCTGGAGCTGGGGCGATGGAGGCCACGGCCGGCTTGGCCACGGCGAGCAGCGGCAGCAGCTGCTGCCCAAGAAGGTCGAGGCCTTGGCGGGTCGGCGCGTTGCCGCTGTGTCGGCTGGACGTATCCACAGTCTCGCCCTCACCGCCGACGGCGCTGTCTGGAGCTGGGGCAGTGGAGGCTCTGGCAAGCTGGGCCACGGCGACACGCGGAACCAGCTGCTGCCCAAGAAGATCGAGGCCTTGGCTGACCAGCGCGTCGTCGCTGTGTCGGCTGGAGGTGTCCACAGCCTCGCCATCTCTGCCGACGGCGTTGTCTGGAGCTGGGGCTTTGGAGGCCAAGGCCGGCTGGGCCACGGCGACCCGCATGAGCAGCAGCTGCCCAAGAAGATCGAGGCCTTTGCTGCCCGGCGCGTCGTCGCTGTTTCGGCTGGGAGCAGCCACAGCCTCACCCTCACCGCCGACGGCGCCCTCTGGAGCTGGGGCTTTGGAGGGAGCGGCCAGTTGGGCCACGGCGACCCGCATGAGCAGCAGCTGCCGAAGAAGATCGAGGCCTTTGCTGGCCAGCGCGTCGTCGCTGTGTCGGCGGGAAGCGGCCACAGCCTCGCTACCACCGCCGA
Organism: Emiliania huxleyi CCMP1516; assembly: GCF_000372725.1. Lineage (NCBI taxonomy): Eukaryota > Haptophyta > Isochrysidales > Noelaerhabdaceae > Emiliania > Emiliania huxleyi. Next base: position 138,996 of record NW_005195736.1, read on the forward strand.
CGGCGCCGTGTTTACCGAAAGAGGCTGCCTAGGCCACGGAGCGGACCTGTCTAACCAGCTGCTGCCCAAGAAGATCGAGGTGTGGGCGCCGGGACGGTGAGAGGACGCGCGAGGCGGCGTGACCATTTGCGTGTGCCTAGACGTCTGCACGCGCGGAGGGGGGCCCGGGGAGCGCGCGGGACGAGGAACGGTGGCGGCGCGAGGCGACCTAGGAGCGACGGCCCATGTCGCCGGAGCATGATGCATGTGGCACGGCGTATATACACATCCGATCACAGTCACAGAGGTCGGTCAGGAGCAGCCGTGCGCGTGTGCACCTCCCATTCACACCCCTGGTTCTGGGTATTTTTTACTAGGCCAAAAGCAGCCAGAGGCCGAGCAAGAGGCCCTAGGCCTAGCGTGTGCTAGAGCGGCGCCACCCTCTACGGCTTTACAGTGTTTCTCCGTCCACAATTTTGCACAAACCTGAGAGAGAGATTTTTAGCAATACCAAACAACTCTAACACTCACACGTCATTTGGGGCCTGGAGCCCTGTTCACGCGCGCGCGAGACGTGCAGACAGGGTTGCCAGGTGAGAGCGAATGGCGCGGTTCACGCCTCGCACAATCAAACCTGTGCACCGAGCCGAAGCGCACAACCGCGAGGCACACTACGAGTCTGGTTCTCTCCCTCCCCGCTCGCTCCCGGGCAGGCGCTGCGTTTCCCTCGCCGCCTCGCCCTCGGCGCCGAGCTCGAGCTGCTTGCGCGTGCGCTTCTGCGGCTGCGGCGCATTCTGGTTCTCCTCCGCGTAAAAGAGCCGCAGCAGCGCCACCGCCTCTGCCTTCCTCACGCCGCCCACGGCGGTCAGGACCAAACCCCTGCGTACCATACCACACCCCGCAAAAAGTTGGAACCCAAGTGAAAGCTCAAGCAGCGCGGCGAGCCCCGCGAGCACGCCGATTACTCATATATACACATGTATATGGCACTCGCGGCGTTTACAGTATCAGCCGCCTGGCTCATCGGCGGTCGCCCAATTGGTGGTGAATGCGGCTGGCAGCGGCGCCGCGGTGGGCCGTGCTGCAGCGACAGCCGCTCGACCTTTGCAGAGGAGGCGGAGAGCTTCCACGTCGGCGCCCGCGCCCGCCGTGTGGCTCTCGATGCCGAGCTGGCCGTGCGCGGTCTCTCTGGCGACGAGCTCGCTGCGCTGCTCGAGTCGGCCGACCACCGTGGCTCTCCCGCGTTCCGCGCGTACAACTCCTTCGTCTACCCAAAGTCGGAGGGCGCGCTCGCGAACGCCGAGAAGGCGGGCCGGCTCGCCACCGTCGCACAGGCGGTCTGCTTCCTCCACCGCGAGCAGAAGGCGGAGCACGCGACTTGGCTGCGCAACCACGACCGCACGCTCGCCGAGGCGGATGCGGCCAACCCCGGACGCTTCCCGCTGACTCTGGTGCTCGACAACATCCGCAGCGCACACAACGTGGGCTCGCTCCTGCGCGCTGCCGAGGCTGCGCGCGTCGAGAGCGTGCACCTCTGCGGGATCACGCCCGCGCCGCCGCACGCGTCGGTGCTCAAGACGGCGCTCGGCGCGGCCGAGTACGTGCCGCACGAGCGGTCGCCGTCGACGCTCGCGACGGTACGTGGGTTGCAGGCGCGCGGTGTGGCTGTGTGGGCCGCGGAGACCTGCCCGGGCCGCTCTGTCGACTTGCGCGAGGCTGCGCTGCCGCAACCGCTCGCCCTCGTTCTGGGCAACGAGCTGATCGGCGTCGACACGCAGGTGCTGGACGCATGCGACGGCGTCGTCAGCATCCCAATGTTTGGCGTCAAGAACTCGATCAACGTGGGGACGGCGGGGGCCATCGTCCTGTGGGAGGCGCTGCGGCAGTGGGAGGTGTCGGCAGAGGCGGAGGGAGCGGGTCTCGGGCAGATGCGATCGCAGCGGGCCGAAAGGCCGAGACCCGAGAGAGCAGAGGCCAGCAGACGAGCACGTTGATAAGTCGAACAGTCGTCAGGCGTGAGTGTTACGTTAGTGGGTCGGACCCTCTGTAGACTCGCTGTACTTCAAACCTTGGCAAGGTGGCCGCGCCCACCGCGCGCGCCGCGCCCACCGGTGTCAACTTCCTTATGTGACGGCTGACGCGTCACAGGCTAAATGGTTGGGTAGTAGGGCTAGAGGGTCGCTCTACACTTAGCCTCTGCAGCGAGCGAGCGCTCAACTTAGCCCCCGCACGGAGCCGGGCTCAGACTTAGACGCTGGAAGGCCGGGGGCCATCATGAACTTAGACGACACGAGGCCAACTCCGGGTAAAACCCGGGTATACCTGCAAAAGTCCAGGTTTACCCGAAAAATACCTGGACGCGGTGGCCCGACCAGCGTATGCCGCGCACGACGCCATATCGCCGTCTCCCAGGGCCAGTGCGCTACTTGCGGCGCGCAACGCCTGCTCAAGTACGCGCACCGTACCATGTGCTGCCGCTATGCGTGCCTTAAGGCGGCTGCGGCGAAGCGGCGGCGCGGCATGCCGATGGCAGTGCGGACGATGCGGTTGCGATGTGTTCTGCTTCAAGATCGTGGCGGTGCTTGGCATGCACTTCTGCGATCCCAATCAGCTCATCGCAACGAAGCAGCGCAACAAGCTGGCTGCTGCCAACAAGGCCCTATGCTACCTCACGCGCGGATCGTTCAAAGAGGACCAGCATACACAGGCTTCTCTGACATGCGTTTGTTTGAGCTTGAGGCTATTTGTGAGAACTATTTGGCTAGATGTCGCCGAAGTGCGCTCAAGAAGCAGCAACGAGAATCGGAAGAGGAGGATGCTGAGGCGGCGATTGCTGAGCATGAGGAGGATCGATCGCCCGCCGCGCAGGCGAAGAAAATTTGGGCGCGAGCGCCGTATATCGCGTGCCATGGCCGACTTAGCCGGTGTAAGAGGCTCCCGCTGATCTTAGACCGCGTAAGCACTCCAGCGTGGCTAGCCACACTTAGACCCGTTAAGCCGCGAGGCTCAGAACTTAGACTACTACCCAACCAGTACAGGCTAGAGGGACCCCGTAGCGGTGCCATTGTTCACACTAGGGTTGCCTAACGTTAAGAGCTGAACAGTGTTGCTAGTGTTAACAGTAACAACAGAACAACAGTGGGGGCCCCCAACAACAGTAGCTAACGTTAGGCCGGCTGAACAACAATAAGGAAGGCCTGGCAGTGACCCACGACGATCTCTAGTGTCCAGTGCGGGTAATACCCGAAAATACCCGGAAAATCCCAGGTATTTTCGGGTTTTACCCGGGTTTTTTGCCATTTTCTGCTTGCTGGCCGCTGAACAACAGTAACAACAGTAACAAACAGTAACAGCTTGGGCTGGGGAGAACACTTGAACAACGTTGAGGATTTCAGCCAACAATAGCGCAACTGTTAGGCCCCAAATTAACGTTAGGCAACCCTAGTTCACACACACACACACACACACACACACACACACACACACACACACACACACACACACACACACACACACACACACACACACACACACACACACACACACACACACACACACACACACACACACACACACACACACACACACACACGCATGCGTGTGGGCGGTTTGCCTAACGGTTTGGCTGAGTTTGGGGTTTGGGGAAGTCTTGGGGGTGTACTTGTGTGTTGTGAAGGTGGTAAAAAGAATTTTGCACGAGATCTTAACCGGGGGGCAGCCTGAGCACCGTGAAAACAGCGGCCCACAGCTTATACGAAGCTCATCGCGCCCCCCTCCCCCCGCCCCCCCAGCCATTCATGAGGGGGGTATGCAGGCCATGCACTCAATGCCGCAATCTGAAGTCTCTAGTCTCAAAAACGCTCTTGCGCGAGAGTGGGCCGTGCTCCGTGGTGGTCGCCGGTGGCGGGGTGGCTGCGCCATCGCAGCCTCAAGCCGCCTTCAGCCGCTCCTGCGCCTGTCCGGCCTGTGCCCTCCGAAACCACCACCACTCGGTGCACGCGAGGCCGCCGAGGCAGAGCGCGGCCTGCGCCGCAAAAGCCGCCCACAAGCCAGGCCCGTCCGCGAGCGCGCCCGCGGCGGGCGGCAGCAGCACGCGGCAGAGGCTCCCCGCCGCGTCGAGCCGGCCGAGGACGGCGCCTAGTCGTGGGCTGCCGCGCCGGTTACAGCGGCCGCCTCCCGTTCCGCCGCGTGCCCGGCGGAAGCGCGCTGGCCCCGCTCGGCCGGCGGCGCCGCCGCGGTGAGGAGCGAGGCGGGTATGCTGCGCACCAGCCCGACGGCGACGGTGCCGAGAGGCAGCACCTGACCCGCAGAGTCCGCAAGACGCGTCGCGGACGGGGCAGGGGCGTAGGGCACGACGAGTCTGCAGAGGCCCGTCGCGCCGCCCACAGGACGCGCGCGCTCGCGCTCCACAGCGAGAGCGACGCGCTGGTGAGGGCCAGGCAGCCGATGCCGAGCCGCAGCGCCGCCCGGTCGGGCAGCGCTCGCGAGGCGAGCAGGTGGGGCCAGAGGGTGAGGGAGAGCACGCCTGCCGTCACCACTCAACTCCTCATGGACCGGCTCCTTGGACGCGCAAGCAGTACGCTGGCGTCACGCCGCTGGCGACGCCCCACGCAGAGTTGTACAGCCCCAGCATCGACGCACTCCAGCCGAGTCGCAGGCTGAGCAGCGGCAGGCTAGTCGACGCGAGCATCACCAGCGCGCCCTCAGCGAGCGTGCAGCCGAGCAGCAACGAGGCCGTCGAGCGGCGCGCCGTCGCCGCCGCGGGCGATGCCGCCGCCGCCGCCGCCGCCGCCGCCGCCGTCGCCGCCGCTGCAGGCGCTGCCGCCGTCTCGTGCTTGGAATGCGGCGCCTCCTCCAGCAGCAGCGTCCGCGTCTCTGGGAGCAGCAGAGCCACGCACGGCATGAGCGCGACAAAGACGACCGCGCACGCCGCCGCCGGCAGCGGCGAGGCGCCCCCGGCGTAGTCCGCCAGCAGGCCACCCAGCACAGGGCCGACGGCGTAGCCGAGGCTGCATCCGGCAAAGAGGCGTGCGAGCGGTGCGCTGCGCGCGTCAGGCGGCGTGATGTCAGCGATGATGGCGCGGGTAGCCGTCACGGTCTGCTTCGCTACGCCGACGGGCAGCCGCGATGCGAGCAGGAACGGCACCGAGCCCAGCGCGACCGCGGCAGACGCTACACTGTACCCGGCGGCGGCGCCGGCAAACGAGAGCAGCAGCACAGCCTTGCGCCCTCGCGCGTCGCTAAGCCAGCCGAGCGCGACCGCGCCGGCGATCTGACCGACGCCGTAGAGGGTCTCGAGTGCACCAACCGCGGCGCCCGACGCGCCGAGATGCTTCACGTAGTACGGGAGGACAGTCCGCATCGCGCCGACGGCGACGTAGTCGACGAGCACAATGAGCTGCGCGCAGCGCGCGATCCACTGGGCTGAGGCGAGCTTTGCCGTGCTGGTCATGTGCCTTGGCGGCAGCAACGGCAGCAGCGCGCGAGCTTTTGGGTGCGGAGCGAACGATCGCGATCAAAATCGGGAGTGCAGCTGCGGCGGGCTGCGACAGCGGTGAGCGGCATATTTTTCTTCTTTTCCGGGGGTAGGCGAGCGTGGCTTCAGAAGGGGCGTGCTCTTGGTCCTCTGTGGATCGTGGCACGGTCATCGCCAACGCACGGTCATGGACGCCTTTTCAGTTAAAAGATTATAGCTAGTAAAGAGTGCTCACTTTTGGCAGCTTCCCCAAGCCACGGACACGGAGCACACGGTGTGCCTTCTGTGTTTCGTTTCTTGCTTTTCTAGATGTACTGTTCATTCTTTCGGGCGCTGCACGAGCAGCGCTATGCATTCTCACGGCGCGCTCGCTCGGATGCCGAGATGGCTTAGGCGAGCTCGGGCCACGTCCGCGCCAGAGGCAGCACTGCCGCCCACAGTGCCAAACCTCTCCAGCACCTCCTTGCTCCTCTCGACCGTATCGGCGTTCAGCTCGGGCTCCGACCCGCCGGCCGTCGTGCGGGCCGAGCCGGCGCTGGCGCGGCTCGGGCGGCCTTCGAAGGCCGGCTTGGCCGGCACGGCCAAGCCGGAGGTTCGCTGCGCGATCTCGAGGATCATTTGCTGCTGCGAGTTGAGCTCGTCGTAGATCCCTTTCACCGCCGAGAGTATCTCGCTCTGCTGCCGGACGCTGCTCTCCCCAACCTCGATGGCGCGCTGCTCCGCAACTGCGGAGCGCAGCTTCCAGGCCGTGATTAGTGCCGCCGTGCGCATGGAACCGAGCGCGCCCTTGCGCAAGTTTGTCACCACGGTGTCTCGATTTTTGAAGCAGATGCGGCCCGACCGCGTCAGGATCGCGAGCCCGACGAAGGCGCCGAAAATCAGAAGAGGCCCGATGAATTCCTCGACCGTGAGCTGATGCAGACCAAAGTTGATGCTGTCATCCAAACTCAGGGAGCAGATTCGGTCAGTCCTTGAATTGGCCAATACCTTGCCGTACGTGATGCGGGCCTCCTCTTCGAGGTCCTTCATCCAGTACGACATCGCGTTTGCAACGTCCGGCCGCGCGGGCAGCGCCACCTCGACGCTCGCCACGAGCTCGCCCTCTATGAATCCTTTAGGATCGCCCTCTCGCCACGAGCTCGCCACGAGCTCGCAGCGCGCCTTCTCGATTCCCCCCTGCACCGACATTGCGCGCTCGGAGACAACGAAGGCGTCGCACCCGTCCTCGAGGATGCCCGCTCTCACGTCGTCTCCCGTGTCCATATACCGGTAGTGAAAGTTCGCTCGGGGCCAGAGATTGTCGAAGGTGGGCTGCAGGATCTTGTGGGCACAAACCTTGGTTGGTGGAGAGCTGATGGAGGCCTCGAACATATTCTTGACGTAGGGTTGGAACGGCGGTTCTCTCCACGTGAGAAAGGTGGTCAGGTTGGCGGTGTAAGAGTTGAGCACGATGAGAAGGAAGATGCCAAAGCCTATGTTGAGAAAGCGTGTCGCGAGCCGGTGCTGCTCGTCGAAGTCGGGCGCGCCGCCGTACGTGATGAGCGTCGACTCGTACGACGACTCGAAGAAGCGGCCGAGCAGGAACAACGCCTTGCGCCAGAACCGCGCCCGCTCCCATCCAACCTTGTCCGCCCACTCTGCCCACCAAAGCCGCGCAGTCAGCGAGACCTTTAGGAGGGCGTGCATGAAGACAATGGCAATCACCGTCCCCCAGACCATGGGATCGAACGGTTCGAACGGCAACTTGATCTTGTCGATGAGGGTATCAGCCTTTGCGGGAGGGTGGGGAACGTACAGCCGCATGTGATCCGTGTAGAGCGGCGCCGTGAAGGTCGCCATCCGAAGCCGGTCTCTGGTGACCCAAAAGATGGAAAGCCCAAGATCAGCTTGCCCCCACCCAACCTCGGCGATCGTGGCGGTCCATGCGGAGCCGTGCTTGGACCTCGCAGCGGCAGATGTCCAAGTGAGCTGATGCTCGCCGTCTTTTGGCATGGGGCCGTCGGGAACCTGCGAGAGCGCTCGCAGATAGGAGATCAGATTGCCCACAAAAGCCGCGCTGTCGTCCCGGTACACCGTCTCGTTCTTGTCCAAGTAGGCCTTCCCGTTTGGAAGCCCATCCGTGGTTTTGTAGTGGTAGGGGTAGTAATTCATTGCAGGAATCAGGACCCGCAGCTGGCGGTCGGTGAGGGAGCTCGTCGTCTGCGTAGCAGCAGGGGGGTGGGGTCGCAGTCAGACTGGCATAAGGCTCAGAGGATAGAGCCAAGGCCAGGGGTCCGCGCTCGCGCGCGCGCCTGGTACACATCCCAGTGCGTGTGGTTCGAGCCGCACGTCTCGTACGAGTATGTGAGGTCAGCAAGGGCGCTTGCGCTCCGATCGTCGTCGTCGTCGTCGTCGTCGTCGTCATCGTTCTGAGCAGAGCTTGAGAAGTAGGCACTTTGGTCGTACCGCACGGTGCCGGTGCGGCACTTCGCCTTGTCTACATAGCACCACCGCTCACGGCAAAACGCTGGCTGTCGAAAGTCCCGAAACTTGTGGCGTGCGTCACCCGCCAACTCCATTATCAGATCAGCATCGTCAGCCCTGAGCGGGTCCAGCAGCCCTTGCTCGACGAGCCATCCAGAATAGATGGTTATCCTCACGCTTTCGTTGTAGGGCTGGCGGTACGTCACTCCTCCCACCGTGTACTCGTCGCGCATACGTTTCCCAATGAAAAATGGAGGCTCGGGCACGACACAGTTTGGAAACGATAGGTCTAGGTCCCAAGCCTTGCAGCTGGAGCTGCCGTATGTGGTCTTGGCGCAGAATGCTCCTGGGTAGTGTTGCAATGGTGAGTCGCACCCAGAGTCGAGGCAGCCGTCGTAAGTTGGCAGCACGTCCCGCACGTCTATACACGGGCAGCCGGCGGTTCCCGTGTTGGCATTGTCCGGTGGGGCTGGCGCCTCTCCACCGCCCCCCTCGCCGCCGCCGCCGTCGCCCACTCCATACGCGAACAGAAAGACAACAGCTGCCATGATCGATCGGCGAGGTGAGTTTTACTCCGTCATTAAGTTCTGTTCACGGCGACCCGGGCGGGACGCTCTCCGGGATGCCCGCAACAACGCGGCGAGGCCGACTCGGGATTTTGAGATTGTGTGTCGGTATTTCGCTCCAAAAAATACATTTCGTAACATCGAAGGCACCACAGGACGCGGCACGATGGGCAACAAACAATAGATAGATAGCACCACAGGACGCGGCACAGACAGACGGGGCACAAACGCCAGGCTACAGACACGGCAACACGGATTTGTTCGGTATAGCTAAAAAATTGCTCCAAGCGCTTGCGCTTCGGCGGTAGTGATCTAATCACCCGAATACCACGTTCGGATCGCTCCTCATCGCAAACCCTGTCAGCAGTTCACCCTCGCGTATGTTCGTAAGAGCTACATACATCGAAAAAATCTCTCAGACAGAACAACAAATAATCTCGCGAGCCGCTGTCTCGCTCGGTAGCGCCGCCAAGTCGCATTGGCAATGGGGTGCGATTGTCGTGGAGGCGGCAGCAGCGCCGCCCACTGCTCTGCGGCAGTCGCCATTTCCCTCAGGCACGCAGCTCGTGCGCCTTCTCCTCGCCCTTTTCCGTCGCCTTCTCCTCATACACGAACGTCTTGCCGGTCACCGTGTTCTCCCACGTACCCTTGTCGACCCAGACCCACATGTCCTTGCACCACGCCGCGCACGACGCCGCGCACTCGGTGCACATGTAACCCGAGATAAACTCTTCCCTGTACAAGACTGCTGTAAGTAGCATGCGTTCCAGTGGCGAGAGAATTTATGGTCGGCACCAAAATCAGTGGTGTCTCACCTGCGGGCCCTCCTTCTGCCAGCCGGGCGGTGTGGGACACGCCAGCTTCTCTTCACGCCTCTCGTGCATCGCGGCGCCTCTAGGCAATCCGGATAGGCCAGCGAGTAGGATGACGCCTGATCAAGTGTTTCAGCGTTCAACCAACGAGCATGTCCGCGCGTACGAGGGGGTAGTAACTGCAACCTCGGATTTGCATGTGTCCGTGGATTGTGTGGTGTGTAGTAATCTGCAGGTGGATTGTGTGATGTGTAGTAATCTGCAAGGTGGATTGTGTGGTGTGTAGTAATCTGCAAAAGAAAAGCTCTTGCATTGTGTGGTGTGTAGTAATCTGCAAGAGAAAAGCTCAAAACGTAGTAAACTGCAATTTCTCCCCAAATTTTCGCAAACTTCAAGAGAAAGTTCGTGACCACTTCGGACACTTGATGAGAGAGAGAGAGTGAGAGAGAGAGAGAGTACGTACGACAAGTGCGCAACAAGCTCTCCAAGCGGCAGCACGAGGACGAGGCGAGCTGGGCGACGCGGTCGTGGCCTGTCGCTGCAGGCCCGGCGCATGTCAGTCGCGCTGCACCTGCAGCTCGCGGCGCGGATGAGATTGCGACCGAGCTCAGGCTCGCCGCGGCGTCGGAGGACGCCACCGTCGCCTAGACCCCCTTGCGCGTCACTGCGTGCCTCCCCGTTTGTGCCCCGTTTCTGCTCTTTTTTTTAAATTGTTATTGAGCTCCCGCGGACGCGAATTCTTTTCATGGAGCCCGAATGGAGCAGCCCACCCTGAGCAGCGCAACCAACCCGCTGATCGACGCGCTGGTACTGCAACATCTGCAGAAGCTTTTTCCGCAGTCGGCGGCCGAGTGTCTGCAGCGCGAGCTCGCCAGCCGCGACGCCGCTGCGGCCGCGCCGCCGCCGACCAACCGGCACGCGATGCTGATGCTCTCGCTCCACCAGGTGTCGAGACGCCGCTGCGCCGAGGTACATACAAGCCCGAGCTCTCGCGGCTGGGCGGGGGCAGGGGCGGAGGGCGAGAGGGCGGCGGCGGCGAGGGCGGGGGTGAGGGCGGGGGGGGGAGGGCGGCTGCAAGGGTCTGTCAGCAGGCGGGGGAGTACGGCCTCGAGGTGGGTTCCGGGCGACCATACCATACCCCGCAAAAAGTCCGAACCCTGCCGGCTGCCGTGGTGGGTGGCCCGACACTGACAATGCTAGTCCTGCTGTTGCCTCCTCACGCAGCCTTCCAGCCGTCGCTGCGCCTGCTGCCGCTGCCTCACGCAGCCTTCGCGCCACTGAGCCCTGCGCGATGCGTCCGCCAGCACCAAATGACCGAGGACAGGTCGGGCGGCGTCGAGGGCCTCTCGCGCCTGCAGCTGAGGCGCGCGATCGCGGAGCGTGAGCGAGCCGTCCGGCGGCAGTTTCGCGACCGGACGACGGGCGGTACGTCGGACGTGGAGCTCGAGGTGCTCGAGACGGACCTCGATCGGATCCTGCAGGCGAGCGACCTCAACGGCGACGGTCGCATCCAGCCGACCGAGCAGCAGGCGGCGTTTTCGCAGTGGGAGCAAATCGCCTCAGCCAAGCTGCGCGAGCTGGAGTCGGAGCCTCCACCCGTCTCGGCGTGGACCGTGGCGGCGCGGCTACTCACTGGCGAGGCGGCTCGCTCGACGCGCGCCGCACTGGACGAGGAGCGGGCGGTCACCTCGGGTCACCTCGGGTCACCTCGGGTCACCTCGGGTCACCTCGGGTCACCTCGGGTCACCTCGGGTCACCTCGGGTCGTATCGGCTCATCTCGGGCCCTCGCGGGCCAGGCTAGTAGTCGAGCCGAGAGGGCACGCGAGCTCAGCCGAGCCGGTAGGAGCTCGCGCTCGAGCGGGCGGCGAAGCTGGTGGAGCTGCCTGTGATGTTCTCCGAGGAGAACGGCGGCTGGTTCGCAATCTCGGACCCTCTCGGACACCTCTCGGTTCATCTCGGCCGATCACGGCGGTAGGAGAACGGCGGCTCGTTCGACTTTGAGCGGTGGAACGTGCACCGGTCGGCGGGCAGGTGGCCGCGAGAGCGGCAGGAGGTGGCACGATCCGCCGCCGAGGTGGCCACGAGATCATCCGAGATTGCACTCGCAGGTACGGCCGGCTGCTCATCGGGATCCTGTTTGGCGTCACGACGCGCCGGATCGGAGTGACCGTCTCGCTGCTCGTCGCTTTTTCCGGGCTGGTGGACGTGTACTCGAACATGGCGCGCGCCTCGTCGATGATGCCCGAGGTGGAGCTGCCTCTCGGGTACTCTCGGCTACTCTCGGGTACTCTCGGGGACTCTCGGGTACTCTCGGGTACTCTCGGGTACTCTCGGGTACTCTCGGGTACTCTCGGCTACTCTCGGGTACTCTCGGGTACTCTCGGGTACTCTCGGGTAATCGCGCTTCGGCGATGGTGCCCGAGGTGGAGCTGCCGCTGACGCCGTTCGAGCTCACGGCGCCCGTCCTCGGCTTGCTGCTCGCCGTCCGTGGCGGGTGATCTCGGGCGATCTCGGCCGATCTCGGCCAATCTCGAGCAGGCTTGCTGCTCACCGTCCGTGGCGGGTGATTTCGGCCGATCTCGGCCGATCTCGGCCAATCTCGAGCAGGCTTGCTGCTCGTCTTCCGCACAAACACGGCGTACGAGCGCTTCAACGCCGGGTCGGACGCCGTGTGGGAGGTGACGGGCCGCTTCTCGGGTGATCTCGGGTGATCTCGGGTGATCTCGGGTGATCTCGGGTGATCTCGCGTGATCTCGGAGGGTCTCGCGAGATCTCGGCGCGATTTCGGGCTATCTCCGTTGGTTGCGGCCGGCTTATGAGCACGTATAGGCATTTTCAGCCAAGCTACGCCAGCTATCGTCCGCTGATCTCCGCTGACCTCTGCATAGCTC
>NW_005195736.1:152109-158790 GCF_000372725.1 Emiliania huxleyi CCMP1516
CCGCGCGTACGAGGGGGTAGTAACTGCAACCTCGGATTTGCATGTGTCCGTGGATTGTGTGGTGTGTAGTAATCTGCAGGTGGATTGTGTGATGTGTAGTAATCTGCAAGGTGGATTGTGTGGTGTGTAGTAATCTGCAAAAGAAAAGCTCTTGCATTGTGTGGTGTGTAGTAATCTGCAAGAGAAAAGCTCAAAACGTAGTAAACTGCAATTTCTCCCCAAATTTTCGCAAACTTCAAGAGAAAGTTCGTGACCACTTCGGACACTTGATGAGAGAGAGAGAGTGAGAGAGAGAGAGAGTACGTACGACAAGTGCGCAACAAGCTCTCCAAGCGGCAGCACGAGGACGAGGCGAGCTGGGCGACGCGGTCGTGGCCTGTCGCTGCAGGCCCGGCGCATGTCAGTCGCGCTGCACCTGCAGCTCGCGGCGCGGATGAGATTGCGACCGAGCTCAGGCTCGCCGCGGCGTCGGAGGACGCCACCGTCGCCTAGACCCCCTTGCGCGTCACTGCGTGCCTCCCCGTTTGTGCCCCGTTTCTGCTCTTTTTTTTAAATTGTTATTGAGCTCCCGCGGACGCGAATTCTTTTCATGGAGCCCGAATGGAGCAGCCCACCCTGAGCAGCGCAACCAACCCGCTGATCGACGCGCTGGTACTGCAACATCTGCAGAAGCTTTTTCCGCAGTCGGCGGCCGAGTGTCTGCAGCGCGAGCTCGCCAGCCGCGACGCCGCTGCGGCCGCGCCGCCGCCGACCAACCGGCACGCGATGCTGATGCTCTCGCTCCACCAGGTGTCGAGACGCCATTGGGCCGACATACATTCTAGCTCTAACTCTAGGCAGTGGAAGTGGGCACGGGCGGCGGCGGCCGCGCGGCGCGCCGACTTTCGTGTGAGCCCCGGTGTTCGGTGTTCGACGCGCCTGAGATCCAGTACATGTGTATATACGCGCTGTGCGGGGTGTGCGGCGCTCTTTGTCACGCATGTGCAGGCCGAGCGCGCGCGCGGGAAGACGAAAAGAGATGACACGCCCCGCCCCGCCCAGACTTGCACTTCGCCGCGGGCGCACGCGCCTCGCGCGCACACGCATGTCGCTCATCGATCGATGGCATATGGCTTCGTGCATGCGCCCCGTCTGCTGCCGACTCTACGAGAGCGACTTCGGCCATGCGTCTCGGCTCTCGGTGCTTAGGGGCGGGCACGTCGCCCCATGGCGCGCGTAGCTATGACAGGGACCGCGGCCGCGGATCCGGCGGCGGACCGTGCTGGCGCGCAAGCGCCGGCCACCGTCGGGCCGCCGGGGATGCGCCGCGGACGGCCCTGGAATAGCAGCGATCGCGCGCACATGCAAGACTGCCTCATTGCCGCAAGGCTCGCAGGTGTGTCGCAGCTCAGGTATGAGGTCCCTGGCTACGGGACGGCGACCTTCGACCTGAAGCACGAGAAGGCCGCGGGCGACCGCGAGCCGGTGCAGGCGGCGGAGCGCTCGTTCGTCGAGCGCACCGCGCCGCGGAAGGAGGAGCTGACGGAGGAGCAGAAGGATGCTCGGGCCGCGGCTCGCAGGGCCAAAAAGGCCCGGCAGAAGGCGAACAAGGCGGAGAAGGCTGCGGCGGCGGCTGCGAGCGAGGCTGAGCGTGCGGACTACCCGCACGCGCAGCTGCGCGAGAACGTCGAGTTCGTCATGGACGGCCTGGAGGCTGCGACGCAGGCGGCGCGCAACCCAGCGGGGTCCAATATTCAGGTCGCCTACTCGCTACCTCCCGAGGGGGGCGGCGGGTTCGGCGACCTGGTGTACGCCACGGTCCCTCTGGGCTCCGTGGCGACCAAGGTCGCCCGGGACTGGCTCGCCAACGAGCTCTACGAGCCGTCCCGGGGCGGCAAAATTGATGCGGCCTGCAGGGACCGAAAGGTCGCCGACCTGATCACGGCTGCCGGCGCCTCGGCGCCGGCCGACGCCGTGTTCGGCGGCAGGTTCGCGACGGGCGAGACGCCCCGCTCGACGACCTCCCCCTCCGAGGCGGACGAGGGCGACGGCGCCGGCGGCGATGGCGGGACTGGCTTCGACCTGTTCGGGCCGGACCCCACCCCCATGGAGGACCTTTGAGGCCCTCCCCAGTCTCACCCCACCTTACCTCTGCCCTCCCATAGGGCAGGATAGCACTAGCATATGCGCCTAGTGCGCACACTGGGCCCACATAGATGTGACCCGCCCACTCGAGTGCGGCGCCCGGATGCTAGTGCTTGAGAAGACACCACAAACGCGGCACGGCCCGTTTTGGATGTCTGCGGAGATTCTGTCTTAGCACACACAGTGAGTCATTCGGAGTCATTCGATGGCCAGAGTGCGATTGTGTGTGTGCGGGAGTTGGTTTGTCGGGAGGGAGGGGCAGGCTGCTCACCCACGTGCACCGGGCCAGTGCTTGCACTTTGAATGCCGTGGGGCTCCTGCCCGTGTCCGGGCGTGGAGATGCGAGGGTCGCCCCCCCTTGCCCCACCACTTTGTGTGTGTGGAGAAATCTACCTTACCTTACCTTACCTCTCGGTCTGCGGTCTCGCGCCAGCCAGGATCCGCGCCTTTCAAGCGGACCGCCCGTCAACCGCGCAACGGCTACACCGCGCGTATGCACCCGCACGCGCCGCAGTGTGTCCGCCGGTGGAGAAGGATACGCCGGCGGGCCGCGCCGGGGGGCGGGGGGGGGGCCGCCGCGCGCCGGCCCGCCGCGCGCATTCTCAAAAGCCGTTTACGTGAAATGGAAAAGGAGATACGTGTACGGGTGAAACCACAAATGACCCTACTGGACGAGAGCCGCCGCCCTACAAACACGTGCTGCCGCGCACACTGACACCGAGTCACAAGATGAGAGTCACAGGGGGGGAAAGAAGTGGAGGGTCCCTAAGAGAGGTTCTCGTCTCGCGGCGCAGAATGCGAGCGCTGTGGGCGTTGCAGCGCGTGCGCGCGCGCGAGCGAGGGGGTGCGGGGAGGGGGAGCGCCCAAAGGCTCACCACCCCGCGTCGCCGCCGAGCACGACGTCGCCGCCGAGCACCGCCTCGTAGCCCATCTGCTCGTTGATGGAGTTGGGCACGACTGAGGCAGTCATCGGGAACTCGACGGGGGCGGTGTTGACGACGCGGACGACGTTGCCCGAGCCGGGCGTCTCGAGGATGCAGAAGAAGGGCCGGTCGAGGCCGTCCTCCGTGTACAGCTCGATCACCTGCTTGTTGTTGTTCGGACCCTGCAGCAGCTCGATCCGCGCGTTGAGCGGCCGCCCGTCCGTCTTGAGCAGGACCTGGACGCTGTCGACGGTGGGGTCGAAGGGGTAGGTGCGGAGGGCGCCGCCCTGGATGGTCATGCGCGTGTCGAGGCACTCGGCCGACGGCGCGTCGACGTTGTCCGCGACGACGTTGGCGGCGAGGGGGAACTCGACCTGGCCGATGTTGCGGATGGCAATCGTGTTTGGGCCGCGGGGCGTCTCGACGACGGCGCTGAAGGGGCGGAGCTGGCCGTTCTCGACGTACACGCGCATCTTGCACGGCGTGTTGTCCGGCCCCTGCCACAGCTCGATGTCCGCGTCGAGCGGGCGGCCCTCAGTGCTGAGCACCACCTGCACCTGCTCGACCGACGGCGAGCGGTACGACCAGGTGCGGAGCGAGCCGCCCTGGACGAGGATGGAGGAGTCGACGCCGGGGCCGGCCATGGGGCCGCCGGCGGCGACGCCCGCCGCGACGCCTGCACCGGGAGGGGGCGTGGGGGGTAGGTAAATAATGAAGTGCGTCAGTGCGCGCGAGTAGTTGCGTGCAGTCGGCGGCGCACCCGCGGTGGGCGCGACGGCTCCGTACGCCTGCATGGAGACGGCGGCGCGCGACGCCGGGCCCGCCATCGGGGCGCCGAGCGAGAGCGAAAGGGGGAGGGCGGAGAGCGCGAGGGCCATTGCTGAAGCTTCGATCTGGGCACCGAGAAGGAGAAGCTTTTCGAACAGAAAAGAAAAAAGTGTGCGTTTTATACATTTGGGGTGTCGCCTTCCCATCAATCAATCAATGTGTCCGTTTTATCCCTCCCTTGGGTTGTCTGTTTTCTTTCTTTCTTTCTGTGTCCGTTTTATTTATTTATTTATGGATATAACCAAGAAGCTTTTCCCAAGCGGCCCGTGCGCTTCTTAACTCCAGCCCTGGATCACTCCAAGACCAAGTGCTCCAAGACCAAGTGCTCCGCTGGGAGTAAGTAGCTCCCCGGATGATGACTGCCCCGGGGGGGGGCCAGCCCAAAACACAAAGCGCGCACCTCAGGAAGAAGCTCGCGCCGCTCGACGCCATCGACACGATCGTCGACACTGACTGCGTCACGAACACCTCGCAGCTCCGCCTCAACCTCGTCCAACGGATTGCCTGCGCAAACAAAGACCAAGTACATTGCCGGCATCACGCCGCCAATGTCGCGTGCGAGGCTCTCGAGTTTGCGCACAACCGCATCCGCAAGTCCTTTGAGGGCATTGCTCGCGCCGACGCCTCGCCATTGCGGCTTACACTTACCTGTGAATGAACAGCGGATTTTGAACAGCGTTCTCCTTGTCGAAACACCGCTTCGAGTACGACAAAAAGAAGTTTCGGCGCTTCTTCTTCTGCTGTGCCTTTTGTGGTGCTAGTTCGTGCCAGTCTGCTGTGAGAGGGGCTTCTATTCGTAGATTCTTCTGTGGCCATAGCACGCGCCAGTTCGCACCTGTGTCGAGCCTGTGTGCTGTGAGAGAGAGTTGTTGTGTATCGCGCGCCTTGCGGGGGGGGCGCGGAAAAGAGGAACCTCTTAGCGCCATCGCCACGGTGCTGCATGCAGCGCCGGGCGACGACGGCTTACCGCCTCCCGGTCCCCCTCGGCACACCTCCGCTGCTTAATGTTTGGCGACTCGAACCCGTGAAGCTTCCCCGTGCGCGGGCTACCCCGCACACGGGTCAGCCTGCCAGCCACGTATCCACGCAAGCGTGGTCCGCGCGCATGGCATACAGGCGTTCGCCAGACGCAGAGGCGACGGGGGTTGTTTTGTTTAAATTCTGTGGCCATGAGCGCCAGCGCCAGCTCACCAACCCAGCTCGCCGACCTGGCTCGGGGCGAGCTGGCCTCGCTGCGCGCCTTCCTCTCCGGGCAGGGGACGCGCGGCACGTCGCTCGCGGCCGAGCTCGACGCGCGGCACGACACCGAGAAGCAGGACACGCTGCTCACCTGGGCCGCTCGTCACGGGCAGGCCGAGGCGGTGCGGCTGCTCCTCGAAGGCGGCGCGAGCGTCGGGGCGACGACTGGCGGCGGCGCTTCCGCGCTGTATATCGCGTGCCAGGAGGGGCAGATTGAGTGCGCCCGGCTGCTCCTCGAGGCTGGCGCGGCGACCGACCAAGCAGGCGCTGAAGGCTGCACGCCGCTGTCCATCGCGTGCCAGGAGGGGCAGATTGAGTGCGTCCGGCTGATTCTCGAGGCCAGCGCGGCGGTCAACCAAGCTACCGAGGATGGCGCCACGCCGCTACTCATCGCGTGCGAGGAGGGCCACGTCGATATTGCCCGGCTGCTGCGCGACGCTGGCGCTGACATCAACCAAGCGATGAACGATGGTACCACGCCGCTGTCCATGGCATGCCAGAACGGCCACCTCGAGTGCGCCCAGCTGCTGCGCGAAGCTGGCGCGGCGGTCAACCAAGCCTGCAACGACGGCGCCACGCCGCTGTACATCGCGTGCGAGTACGGCCACCTCGAGTGCGTGCAGCTGCTTCTCGAGGCCAGCGCGGCGATCAACCAAGCCAGGCCCGACGGTATTACGCCGCTGTACATTGCGTGCCGAAACAACCACCCCGAAATCCCCAGGCTGCTCATCGAGGCCGGCGCGGCGGTCGACCAAGCTGCTGACGGAGGCTTCTCGCCGCTGTACATGGCGTGCCAGAAGGGCCACCTCGAGATCGTCCGGGTGCTCGTCGAGGCCAGCGCTGCAGTCGACCAAGCCAACACCAGAGGCACCACGCCGCTATTCATCGCGTGCCAGGAGGGCCACGTCGATATTGCCCGGCTGCTTCTCGAGGCCGGCGTCGCGATGGACCAGGCGGACGAGGCAGGCGCCACGCCGCTGTACATCGCGTGCGAGTACGGCCACCTCGAGTGCGTGCAGCTGCTTCTCGAGGCCAGCGCGGCGATCAAACAGGCCAGGCCAGGCGGTATTACGCCGCTGTACATTGCGTGCCAAAACAGCCACCCCGAAATCGCCAGGCTGCTCATCGAGGCCGGCGCGGCGGTCGACCAAGCTGCTGACGGAGGCTTCTCGCCGCTGTACATGGCGTGCCAGAAGGGCCACCTCGAGATCGTCCGGGTGCTCGTCGAGGCCAGCGCGGCGATCAACCAAGCTACAGAGGATGGCGCCACGCCGCTATTCATCGCGTGCCAGGAGGGCCACGTCGACGTCGCCAAGCTCCTCTCCTCCTACGGCGCCTCCCGCGCCGCTACGCCCTTCGGCACGCCCGAGGAGATTGCAACCGAAGAAGGCCACGCCGACCTCGCCGCCTGGCTGGTCGCCAGCCGCGGCTGGATGCCGCTCCAGCACCTCGAGGCGTGCCTGAGACTAGCGGCCGAAGGCGTGAGAGCATTGTCCTCACGCCCATTGCACCCTCTTCCGCAGGCGCTCACCGTCGACCGGGCGCGGGCCCTGCTGCGCCGCGGCGC
>NW_005195736.1:159191-161451 GCF_000372725.1 Emiliania huxleyi CCMP1516
GGACGATGAGCGCTTCGACAGCCGCGAGGGAGCGGCTCCAGAGCTTGCCGGACATCTGGCGCAGCTTTGTGCTGCCAAAGGTGGTGGTTCTCGGGGCGGGGTGGGGCGGGGTGGGGCGGTGATTTTGGGTGGTGGGGTGGGGGGTGGGCGCCGGAGGCGCCGGAGTGGGAGTGGGGGGTGGGGTGGGGATGTCGGGGTGGGGAGTGGGTGGGCGCCGGAGTGGGAGTGGTGTGACTGCTTCTGTGGTGGGGGCGACGGCTTCTGAGGAAGCCGTCGCCCGCGCCTTGTCTGTCGTGTGAATCGTGTGGTAAAATTCCCTCTTGTCTCTCAGCCCACTTGCCCATAGCCGCCGAGACGGCGCGCTCTGCTGACTCTCACCTGGGGTTGTGCTTGTGGCTGCTGTTGCCCACTGCTGGCGCTGCCTCCCTTTGTTCTCGCCAGCGGGTGGGGCCGGGGGAAAGCTTCGAGCGTCCCACGGTTACGTTGTGTGCTTCTGTCAAGGAGGTGTAGCCCTGGTGGACAGGAGGTGTAGCCCTGATCGGACGAAGCCCGCAGCAGTCCCCAAACTGGTACAGCAAGAGCAAAGCCATGTCTCTTTCGTCATGGGCCCAGTACCTCGATGAGGTGACTTGGACCACTAAGAATTGGCTGGGGCTGCAGAAGCAGCGTATCTCAGTCGTTCGTTCTTCACACGGCCATCGCAGAGCAGGTCGTGAATGAGCTTGCCTGTGGCGGGGGTGGGCGGGTGCACGGAGCTAAGTGCCTCGCCACCCTCGCAGGAGTCGCTTAGGCGGCTCCCGTGGTGTACCTGTGTTAGTGCCAGTGCGCGCCAGTCCCGTGCCCAGTGTTGTGCGAGTTCGTTGTAAAATTCTTTTTGTTCGGCGGCTTCGGGGACGGCGTCCGCAACATTCTTCGGCAGGCGGCGGACCAGCTGAGTAACAAACTTTCGCACGCTCAGCACCTCGATGAGGTCACATGGACCACCAAGAACTGGCACGGGCTGCAGATGCAGCGCTTGTCTGTCGTTCTCCACACCGCCGTGGCGTGGCAGACGGTGAACGAGCTAGCGTGCGGGGACAGCGGCATTGTGCACGGAGCTAAGTGCATTGCCGTTCTTAACGGAGTCGCTTAGGCGGCTCCGGTGGTGTGCCGGTGATAGTACTAGCACGCGCCAGTTCGCACCTGTGTCGAGCCTGTGTAAAAGAAAGAAAGAAAAAAACACACAACCCAAGGGAGGGATGGGAGAACGGCACGCCGCCACCACACAGGGATTTTAAGGAGAGGAGTGTGATGCGCTAGCCGTCGCCCACCCTGGGGAGTCTGCCTCTTCGTATCTCTTTTCGCAGTCTCTCGCCGCTTCTCGCTGCAACCTTCATGCCACCTCGCGGCCGTCCCACTCTCGTCGGTCTCTCCCTTGTCACTTCCTCCTCTGTCGCGTCGTTCTCTTCTGCCTCGTCCTGCGACGCCGCCGCCTGCCGGTCCCTTGTTCTCGCGGCTTCTTTCGAGCCTGTGTACTGTTATAGAGGGTGCGCGTTTAAATTCTTTTTGTACAACGGCCGGCTCGGCCAATGGAGCCAGAGGCGACTGCCTGGGCGGTGCACGCGCGCGTGGCGGCCTCCTATCGCGGAGAGTTCGGCGAGCCGCCACCTATTGTCTCGGACCCGCACTCCCGGGCGGCGCTGCGGGCTCACCTCGGTGCGCTGCAGCGAGAGCAGTCCGATGAGGCGGCGGCCGAGTACGCCGAGGCGCTGCAGCTTGGTCCGGACCGCCAACCGATACGGCGACGCGGGTGGGCTCGCGATGCGGCTGGCGAGGTGAGCGAAGAGGCCAGCCTCCGCGCCGCCAGCAAGCGCGCGGCGCTGCGCATGCAGTTCGACGCGCTCCGGCGTGACCTCCTCGACAGCGATGCCCCGGTGGCTGCGTCGGCCGCGCCGCAGCCGCAGTCGACGAGCCAGCCGCGACCGCAGGGAGCGCCGCCCAGGGAGCGGCCCGGCGAACTCGAGCGGCGCGGTGGCGGCGTCGACGATTGGCGAGCACGCCACGCCGCGGCTCTCTACGCCGACGCGTGGTGGGCAGCCGCCCTGGAGCCGTCCGGTGGGGCTCTGGGCCACGTCGGCGAGGCTGCGGCGGCGGCGTGCTCGGGCCCGCGACGCGCGTGGCCCTCCTCCGCGCCCGCGCCTGCTCGCGGGTACACCGCCCAAGCGCTCGCCGCCTGGGGTGCGGCTGGGCTCTGCCCGCCTGGGGCAGCAGTAGCACAGCT
>NW_005195736.1:187463-199659 GCF_000372725.1 Emiliania huxleyi CCMP1516
GGGGGGGCGGGGCTCGCGCCCCCGCTTGCCCTTCCGCCAGAGGCAGCGGCGACTCGCAGGCGGGGGAGCAGATCCCCTCCCGGGTTGCCGCGGCGGACGTCTTGCGCCCGCCGCCCGGTGTGCGCTTGTCCCCAGTGCCGAGGGGTGTGCCGATGCGCGGTGTGGCCGTGTTCGACAGCGTGCGCGGTGTGTGCGGGTCCTCACGCGACGGGACGGCGACGCGGGTCGCGTACACCGCACACGGCGCGGCCGGGCGCAGATACCGCAGTGAGAGAGAGCGTGTGGCGGCAGTGTGCGGGGTCGCGCGTGTGTGGTGCCCTGTCGTGGAGCGAGACTCGGACACACCTCGCCACAAATCTTACACATGCCGTGTGTCCTGCGCCGCGGTCTCACTCTCAGACTCAGACTCAGTGCCAGGGTCGCCGAGCGCGGAGAGCGGTGTGTGGTGGTGGTACGGCTTTATACCGTGCCGCCCTCGGTATGTCCGACGCGCCGCACACCGTCCGATTATATTACCACACACAAATTCGCCGCACGCGGGCTGGGCCGTCTGAAGTCGCAAAAACATATACGATATACGAACGCTACTCATAACTCAAACACACTCACGAAGAGAAGCGATAGAGGAGGCAGACGGGGAGGAGAGGGTTCACGTCTCTCCACTCTGGCCCCGGGCCCGGCTGGGCCAACAAGGCGTTATCATCTACATCCCGATCCTTCCCAGCCACTCCGCCATCGCGCTCGCGTGCCTCCCGCGCACCTCCATCCGCCCGTGGTATTGCGTCACCTCTTTGCCGGTCACCGCCTGCAGCGCGCGCGCAAGCGAGTGCGCGTCACCAGAGTACTTGCGCAGGATGGTCACCACCTTGGTGCCGCCGTTGCGCACGTCGGTGTAGATGGGAAAGTTCCCCATTCGCGAGCGCGCGACGCGGAACGAGCCCTCGACGTGCGCCGCGACCACGTCGTCCAGCGGCTGCAGGTAGCCCTGCTCGCGCGCCTTGCGCCGCAGGTTGGCCGGGATCTTGCGCGGGTGGGCGCGGCCCGGCGCGTCGGGCTGCAGCTTGGAGCGCAGCACCTCCGGGATCTCGGCCGGCAATGTGCGCGGCTCCGAGCGGCCAGCGGTGCCCGCCTCGGGATAGGCGCGCGGCCGCAGCGGCGGCGGCGGGCGCTGCAGCAGGGGGGCAACGCCGGTGGAGCCGCCGCCGACGGAGAGCTTGTGGCGCACGGAGGGGACGGAGGCGGGCGAGAGCGGGCCGGGCCGGAGAAGGAGGGCGCGACAGCGTGGCTGTCGCAACATGCAGCGAGAGGGCAAGAATTCGATAACCGAGGAATTCTTCTTCGTGGCGTGGGGGATGATCATCGAGATCCACCCACACATGCCGCATTCGTCGCCGGCGCGCGACAGGCTCCCGTCGGCCGGACTGCCCTCGACGAGTGGGTGTCGCCAACCAAAGCGACACGCACTCGAGAGGAGACCTCGATACTAACAAAGACTACGATTTTCGCGGCGTTTAAAATACGAGAGGCACCATTTTCAAAAAGCAGAGTCCTCCTACGGGAATGTACGCAAGAGCCACATACACTGAAAAAGAATTACATAATGCCAGAATTGCGATCGGCGGGCGTCTCCCGCGCTTTCCTATAGCCACCGGGCGCTCACTGCACCGCGCCAACGCCGCGTCGGCTCTCGCTCGGCAATGACCAGAGCGCTCGAGGCGATAGATGAGCTCGAGGGGGAGCTCCGAGATATTGACGTGGAGCTGCCGCCCAGGCCCACCGAGATGGGCACTGCCTTTGGCAAGCGCGATGGCCACCGAAGGAGGAGGAGTGCTGAGGAGAAGCATCTGCGAGAGGGGGCAAGAATTCGATGGCGCAGAATTCTTCTTCGTGGGGCACTCCGGGTTCTGTGAAGAGGGTCGCTCGCGCCGACGCCGCCGCCGGAACGACCGCGGCGGCCGGTCGAGTGGCCGCCCCGGCCTACTATGGGAGTTTTTGGCTAATCAAACCCAAGGCCTGCACTAATCAAAAAGTGGTACGGGATACCAGTTGCCTCACGGAAATCAAAGCGAGTCGGAGTGCCTTCTTGGTGGCAAAATCGGCAAAATCGGCAAAATACCGGGTATTTTGCGGGTATACCTGGAAAAACCCGGGTATACCCGGGTAATACCCGCACTTTTGCATGGTTTCGCCCCCGGGACCACACCGACAGCCGCTACAACTACTGAAAACCCCGCATACCACTTTCGCATACCACTATACCATACCACTCCAAAACTAATCAAAATATCGCCAAATACCAGTTTCATACCGGTAAAGATTGCACACTGCCCGGCCAGCGGCCGTATCGAGTTTCTGAACACGCAGTCGTCCACGCTGTGGCGTGGGGGTTGTGTGCGGGTTGTGTCTGGGAGGGAGGGAGTGGGGTGCAGGTTGCTCACCCACGGCACCGGGCCGGTGCTTGCACTTTGAATGCCGTGGGGCTCCTGCCCGTGTCCGGGCGTGGAGATGCGAGGGTCGCCCCCCCTTGCCCCACCACTTTGTGTGTGTGGAGACGTTTACCTTACCTTACCTTACCTTACACTGTGAGCTCCTTTTAGTTTTATACTTAAGAAGGCTGGGAGTAGCGGTGTGACGTGACTCCAGATCACACGAGAAATTTTGTTTTTCTCTGAGTACTGAGATCTGCGCGACTACTACCTGTGGAGACGTTTTCCTTACCTTACTACTACCTACCCGAGCGTGAGACGTGAGAGGGCCGCGGCTCTCGCTTGGGGGAAGAGAGCAGGCAGGTAGGGAGGAAGGTGAAGAACAGAAAGGCTCGGACGAGACACCGCGGTATGGAGCCTGAAAAGAATTACAGCAGCGCTCAGCCACCGCGCCCCACCGATGGCCTCCCACCGCATCGGCGCCCGCCTGTCTGGCCTCTCGCCAGAGCAGCTCGTCGCCTTCATCGACGAGCAGGCGCCTCTCTGGAGCGCCGCCGCAATGCGCGTGGCGGAGGAGCACGCCGCATTGCACGAGTAGGTAGGTAGGTATAATTCAATACAAGACTGATTTGCACTTGCTCTTGCCTTAATCACTCTGCGTTTCCGCTTGCTTCATGTTGGACGACGTACGCAACATACACGAGCCCCTGCGTCCGTGCGGTGACGGACAGCACCCCAGAATTTAGCAGGGTGAAGCCTTTGGTTCCGGTCGACCAGGTGCGGTGACGGACAGCACCCCAGAATTTAGCAGGGTGAAGCCTTTGGTTCCGGTCGACCAGGTGCCGAAAGTTGTCGTAAAACGCGGGCGAAAGCAAAGCAGAGGACGGGCGCTTTTCGCCGCAGCGATGCCCGCAGCCTGTCGAGCAGCTTCCAGTCACCAGAAAATCCCAACGATCCTTGAGCGGAGGCCGCCTTGGCCACTTTTCCGGCCTCTCCGGAGAATCTGGGAGAATGGCTACCATAGCCTAGCATGGCACCCGCGGGCAAAGCTGCCGCCAGGTCCCTAGAGCCCATGGGCATTCCCAAAGGATATGTCAGCGTGAGGTGAGGGCGCAACGGTGGGGGCTCTCACCAGCCCCTCAAAGTCGGGCCTCTCGGGCGGCGGTCAGAGGGGCGGGCAAGGGCACGTGGGAGAAGGGTCAGTACGGCCCACAAGGTGTGAGCTACCCCCTCTCCTAGGTGTGACTCTACAGCCCCTGAGGCCCTCTGGGCTGGGCACCATCAGCTTGGGCAGAGGTCCTCGGGGTGGGGAGAGAGGGAGCTCCCCTTTTCAGACCCCCCCAACCGCGCATTATCCATTAACTCGCACCCCAGTAGCACCTACGCTCGCAATCCTAAAGGGTGTGGACGCTGGGTTGACGGAAATCGAGGGACGCGACCCACTTCGCCACAGACGGTCCCGCGCCTCGCCACTATGACGGGCACACGCCCCGCACCGTCCGCTGTGTGCCCGTCTTTGTCCGGAGTGAAAAGTCCAACGCGCTCGTCGGTGGCGGCTTCCCTCAACCTGCGCCGCGCTCGGCGAACCTCGACAGCGCTTTCGGTGGCATGCAGCTCTTTGCGACAGAAGCCTGGAGAGCAGCTCCTCTGCTGCTCACACACTCTGCACAGTTGACACAGCCTACTGTGCGGCTGCCACAGCTGTGACAGCGATGGGCCTGCTCGGCGACTGCCGGCACACTGTGAGACCATGGGTGTGAGGTTAAACCACACTACCAGCGCTTGGTCACATCGGCCCCGAGGTCAGATCCATCTACTCTGTTGATGACAAGACTTGTCTACTGGCTGGAGCCGAGCAGGTCCACACCCCGTACATCTTCTAGGAGCACTATCTTGGAGTGCAGTCATCAACCTCACATCCAGGGCCGGGGAGCTAAGAAGCGCACCTTAAGCGCACCCAGCGGGCCGGATGATCGGGATCGGGTTACGGGCTAGAGAGCCCTAGCCCTGGGGGTGCGCGTTCGCAGGGAAAGGGCCGTAAAGTAAACACGGGTCTCCGAGGATAGCCCCGCGTACCCCCTTAACTGCAGGACGCCCCCATAAAGGTGTGCCTTACTTAGAGCCGTATATGGCTCTCATCCGTATATGGTGACTCGGCCGCTCTCGGCCACACGGCGCCCGCCTCGTCCCCAAGCGCGAATGAGCGGGCACGACCAGGGAAGCAAGTTCATCTGCTGCACCGCTATGCCATGCCCCGGCTGCGGCCCGTGCTTTGCCTCGAGTGCATCTAGCAGTGCCGCCTGGCCCGCGAGGCCGATCCGATTCCACGTGGCGATCACGCGACATCCCTGACCCGCGGCCGGGAGGGCAGCCGCGAGTGCCATCGCGCCCTCGTCGTCCACGTCGCAGCACCCCAAGCTCAGCCCATGCGACGGCGTGCCCGTCGCCAGCGCCGCAGCTAGCGCCACTGCCCCCTCGTCGCCAATAGGCGTGAGACCGACGTTGAGTGTCTGCAGCGCCGGCGCCACGCCGCGATGGAACACGCCGCAGAGCGAGCCGACGCCGCGCGCGCCGAAGCGGTTGAACCCTACCATGAGGTTCTCAAGCGCCGGGAGCGCGCCGTCCTCGAGCCCCGCCGCAAGCTCCGCCACGCCCTCGTCGTCGAGGCGTGTCCCAAGTAGGACGAGGGACCGGAGGCTCTCGCAATGGTTCAGCGCCTCCGCCAGCAGCGCCGGGCTAGTCCACGCGTCGCCACGCACGAGCGGCAGCCCGTTGTAGTAGAGCTTCTCGACCGTGCCCAGCACTGCTTTCGCCGTCTTTTCGTAGAGCGCCTGCACGGCCGCCGAGTCCGCGCCGTTGGTGAAGCGGCAAGCGGCGAGCAGCGTCGCCATGCGCTCCGGAGTCGCGGGGAGCCGCCGCTGAGCGCCGCCGTCGTCGCTAGCGACGTCGATGACGAGCTTCCACTTGGCAAAGCCCAACGAGGAGGGCTTTGCGCCCAGCTCTGCCGAGCACCGCTCGAATGTCGTCCAGCCGCGAGTGTCGTAGGTCCGGCTCCGGTCAAAGCCGGCGGGCAGCTCGTCCGGCAGCTGCGTGAGCAGCACAACCGTGACCGAGGCGTGCGCGTACCAGAGGTCCTAACGCGGGATGTAAAGCCAACGTGCCGTGAGAGCGGTGCATATTGTGGCGCTATCGGGCTGGGAAAGGGGCTGGCGCGTGCTCACCATCGTGTTTTCCAGCATGCGACCGAAAGCGGCCTTCTGCTCGACCGACCGGCTAGCCTCATACGCGCGCCGCTCGGCGACCATCCGCTCGCCACCGGCCATTCGTGCGAGTGCGGAATCGCTGCTCACGTACAGCGCCCCTTCCGGCATCGCCTCGTACTGACGCCCCATCTCCTGACTCTCTCTACGCGAGAGACAGGCGCGATAGGCTGCCTGTATCTTCACTGCTGCTGCCTCCACCGCCGCTGACATCCACTCCCGCCACAGCGCCGGGTCCTTCTGGTAGCCCGAGCACCAGTCGAGGAACACGCCCTGCGCGAGCCAGGGAGGGAGTGACGGTGAGGAAGAGAGCCGCGGGGGGAAAGGCGCGGGAGGCAGCTCACCATGTCCGAGAAGCCGTAGTCGCGGCACGCGCCGAGCAGGCCGCGCCCGCCGTAGAGGCCCCGCAGCTTGCGGCAGAGCAGCTGGAGCTGGCGGCCCTCTCGATCTGGATGCGCCGCCTCGAGCCAGCAATAGGAGACGGAGATGATCGGGAGCAGCCCGTCGGGGTTGCGCTTGCGGCCGAAAAAGCTCGCTAAAAAGGCGAGAAAGGACGAGAGGGAGGGCTCCTTGGTGAAGCGCTCTATGGCCTCCTCCATGCCGGCGAGGTCAAAGCCGCGCCTGGCGCCTTGCTCGATCCGCCTCAGCTGAGCAGAGCTCAAGAAGGCCTCCTCTGGCAGGTCCTGCCGCCGCGGGAGCACGTCGCCCCGCTCTGCCAGCTCCATGAGCCAGTTCAGACTGATCAGCCGCACATCTCCTGGCCGGACCTTGTCGCCGTCGCCCTCGAGGGCAGCCCAGACGGGGGCATGCTCGCGGTAGCGGGCGCCGTCGATGGTGTTTGAGCGCGGCCGCTCGCGAGCGCGAAGACCGGCCTCGGCGTCGGGGAGCGTCGGCTCGCGGTTCGGGAGCTGTGAGGCGCGTCGGCAGAGGCTGTGGACGGCGAGGGTGAGGGAGTTCCGGAGGAAGAGACCCTCGATCAGTTGTGCCGCGGAAAACAAGACAGCAATCGGCAGGTCGACGAAGAGCACCATCGGAATCAGATATGGAAGGCGACGCCAGGCGAGGAGGGCGGGAGGCACGCCGACAGCAGCGTCGGAGCTGCAGAGGCCGAGCGCGATAAAAGGCGAGAATACGAGGACGGAGAATGGAAGCAGAATCAAACAGAATACTGGCGCGAGCACGAAGTCCACGAGGGTCTCAACGCACGAGCGCAGCAGGCGGGCGGCCGTCATGCACACAGGCAAACGAGGAGCAGCAAAGGCGGCGGAGCAGACAGCAAATGACACAGCAAGGCAAACTGGGGGTTTTTGCAGCGTTCCACACTTCATCCCATTGGATGACGGACGGCATGTCTTGTAGGTATATTGTTGGCAAATCAAGACACAGAGCTCACACAGAATCACAGCGGGAGGAAAGCGGCGAGTCGCAATTCCAGGGGTCGTTGTGGCGGGCCACCCTGTCCAGAGAGGCATGGATGCCAATCTGGGGTCTCTCGACCGAGTCTATGAGCCCTGGCCGCCTCCCGATCTTGGTGGTAAGGCCGCAGCCGAAGAGGGCGACGGAGATGGCGCGGGAGAGTACGGGTGTTCCAGGGGATCACGACACGCACCGACCCTTCACGAGCCGAAAGGCTGCACCCGGGGAAGGCACAGTAATCCGGGCACGTGTTGGGCGCCCCATTCCGTTTAGGGCTAGGTCGGCTCAGGGCCCCGTCCACTTCCCTCCCGCCTGGCGCGTGATGATGAGGAGTTGCCACCCAGGCCAGCCAGGACAGGGGCGGGGGGCGAGGGCGGAGGGCGGGATGGGCGCCAAGCGGGAGGGAGCGAACGGAGTGGAATGCACAGATGGGGGATGGCGAAGGCGGAGGGGCAGAAAGGGGGGAGGGCGGCGGGAGGGCGGAAGTCGGCATGGGCGGGCGGCGGGTGGTTCGGTAGGGCGGGGGGGAGGGCGAGGGGTGGAGGTGGAGGACGGTGGGGGCGAGGGGCGGCGAAGGAGAGGGTGGTGGCAAAGGGGTGGGCGAGGTGGAGGGCGGGGGGGGCGGCATGGGAGAGGTGGAGGGCGGCGGAGGCGTGGGCGAGATGGAAGGCGGCGGAGGCGTGAGCGGCGGCGGAGGCGCGGGCGAGGTGGAGGGCGGCGGCGGCGTGAGCGAGGTGGAGGGCGGTACGGCGGCACGGCGGTAACGGACGGCAGGGGGGGCGGCGGGCTAAACGGCAAGGGCGGCGCGGCACGGAGGAAGGAGCGGCACGGCAGGGAGGAGCAAGGACGGCGCGGTAACGGCAGGATCACGGATATAGCAGGCCGCGCGCACGCGCAAAGTACGGCCGTCCCTCGGTTGTCACGGTTGTTGCTAGACATGCTACGTAGTTACCCCTCAGCTGGCTCCACGTTGAAGATGAGCGCGCGCGTCACAGCGCAGGCCAGGTCTACACTGCGGTCTCAGCCCTACCTGGCCGTTCTATATTATAGAATGGCATCCTACAATGTAGAATGGCGTCTCGCGCGCGCTCACCCGGCCGCCTCGCAGCCCCAGCGGCCGGGGGGCGCTTGCCGGGGTTGAGGCTGGTCACACACAGGCGCCACTTTAACGCGGCGAGCCAGAGGAGTCACACAGGAGAGCCCCCAACACGCCACATTTTCAGCAGCAGACGGGCCGCGGTGAGGGCCCATTCTACATCGAAGAATGGGGTCCGCCGCCGTCCCCCACGGCCTCCTCACGCCCCCAGCGGCAGCGTGCCGCTCGGCCAGACTGGTGGGGTTCGCGACAAGCGCCAGTTCAACACAGAGAAGCCCAACAGTCCGCAAATGAGAGTCCTCCCCCCCGCCCCGGCAAACCAGAGCAGACGCCGGGGGCCGCGTATGGCGAAAGCAAACGCACGACGGCCGCCGGCAGCCGTTGAGCCGCTGCCGCCGTTCGAGCCTTGGATGTCCGTCCGTCGCCGCCTGTGGCGAGGGCAGTGGAAGTGTGAGATTTGTGCTCGCAAGTGGTGGGCGGGCGAAAGGGTCGGGCGGCAGAAGTGAGCAGACAGCGCGAATGCGGTCTACCTATGTCACATCTACTCCTCGTGTCACCTAGTCATGGTCCTCGCTTCCCTGCCCGGTCTCCGAGTCCTGCGCCTCGCCTGAGTCCTCGTCCAAGTTCGAGTAGTCCTCTCCTCGTCTTCGTCCTCGTCTTCGTCCTCTTCGTCGATCTCGTCGAGCCGGGTGGCTCCTGGCCCGTCCCGGCCGTGACGCTGGGGCCGACTTGCTAAGCGGGCGGGGAGACGGACCGCCAGCTCTGCTGCTGCCTGTGCTGCCCGTAGTCCTCGCCTGCGAGCGAGTGCCCTTTGTGGGGCTGTCGCTCAGAGAGCGGGTGTCGCCACGGCCGTCTTCTTATCTGGTTTGTGGTCTGCGCGCTGCGCTGCGCTGCGCGTCTCGAGGCGCGCCGCAACACAGCCCGTGTAAATGGGGTAATGGATAAACCAAGCATCCCCAATGGCCGGGGGGATGTCCCATGGCCCCGGGGTGGCCGTGGGCACGCAGGGGGCGCCGCTACGGGCCGCTGCGGCGCCCATTCTATTTCGAAGAATGCCATCCATTCTGGAATATAGAATGTAGGTCTGAGACCGACTGGCCGCGGCACCAGCTCCCGCGGTCTGCACGCTAGGAGTGGTCCGCCCTCGCAATGAATGCGGAAAACTATTACGAAAAGTACAACTAGTGCGACACACTAGTCAGTCTCGTAATCGCGCCAAGAGCGCGGATACACACACAAACAACAGGCGCGGCTATGAATAGCTGCGCATATACAGATAACGACTGTTCCCGGGAACGGCCGTCACGTCGAGGTGGGGGGTTGTCGGCGGCTCGAGCGCCGAGGCGAGCCGCTCTGCTGCGCCGCCGACAGCCCCTCTTCCGAGCCGGCGCGTGGAGGCGAGCCGCGGCCAGTGTCGCTTGTGCGGGGGCGGCGCAGCGTTTATCCACCCGCGCCCGCCCGCCCGCCCGCCCGCCCTCAGGCCTTGCCCCTCCGCAGGCGCGGGAGTGCTCGCCGGCCGCGGCAAGCACCTCCTACCTCTCCTCGCGCGTCAGGCAAGGTGGGGGCAAGCGTGGCGGCGCGGGACGCGCGGCGGCGGCGGCGAGCAGCCGAGCGCTCCGTGCGCGGTGAGGCGGCCGGGCGAGGGCGCGGCGGGTGACGGGGCAAGGGAGCAGCCGGGCGTGGAGCGGCAGAGCGCGCGTCTCTGGCTGACAGACGGAGCAGCGACACCGCGCCAGCGGTCGCTGCTCCGCCCCTCCGTCGCGCGCGCCGCGCGCGCGCTGCGCCGCTGCCACTGTTATCACTGGAGAGCGTGAGCCGTGGCGTGTGTGCGGGAGCCGCACGGTGCGGCGAGAGAGAGGTCTC
The DNA here is from genome assembly GCF_000372725.1 of Emiliania huxleyi CCMP1516. Lineage (NCBI taxonomy): Eukaryota > Haptophyta > Isochrysidales > Noelaerhabdaceae > Emiliania > Emiliania huxleyi. The sequence continues at coordinate 197,525 of NW_005195736.1, forward strand.
CACACTCGTCCAGAGGTGAGAGCAACCCAGCAAGCGCGCGAGAGTGGAGAGACCCGAGAGACGGTGCGGCGAGAGAGCGCGTGTTTTCTTGTTGTAAAATACTCAAACACATGCCCTCCAACCGGGTGGCGCGCGGCGGGCCGGCAGCGCCGAGCGCTGCACCTGCAGCGTGGCGGCTGGCGCCCTGGCGCGCACCGCAGGCGCGCGCGCGCGGCGGCGGTAGGGGACGTCTGTGGCACGCCGCGGCCGGGTCGGTCGACGCGAGCCGGTGGCAGGTCGAGGCGGACGGAGGGCGCCTCTTCTTTGTGCGGGTCGCGGAAAAGGCCGCATCGTCGCGCTCTCCGCCGAGGCCCGCCTCGGCGACGGCGCTCGCCACGCAGCGCACCAGCAGCAGCAGGCCAGCAGCAGCAGCGCAGCAGCAGCAGCAGCAGCAGCAGCATGGCAGCACTCGCTCTGAGCCTCTTGACACATGATTACACTACACAGTCCTCCCTTCGGTTGTCGTTTCGACCCTGTTTTTTTCTTCTATCGCAGCGCACTCGCATCTGTGAGCCTAGCGCAGCGCGAACTCGCCACCCACGCGCACCGGGCCTTGCACTTTAAATGCCGTGGGGCTCCTGTCGTTAGACGTGGAGACGCGAGGGTTGCCCCCCCTTGCCCCACCACCTCGTGTGTGTGGAGAAGTTTACCTTACCTTACCTTACCTCGCCGTCTGGGCCTAGCGCAGCGCGAACTCGCCGTCTGAGCCTAGCGCAGCGCGAACTCGCTCTGAGCCTAGCGCAGCGCCTCGGAAAACACCATTTTGGCTCGCCAACAAGCCCTCCGCGCCCCCACACCGTTAGGATAATACTTTTTTCTTCGCGTGTCTTGATGAAGTCCCGTGTGGTTTGCCCCTTCCAGCGGCTGGCCCCTCGAGACTGTCGGTGCCTGGCGGGAGGAGGGGGAGAGGGAGGCCCGGTGGGAGGAGAGGGAGAGGGAGGCCCGGTGGGAGGGGAGGGAGAGGGAGGCCGCCTTGGGCTCTTCTCCTCCCCCCTCCCTGGGCTCTTCTCCTCTCCCCACCCTGGGCTCTACTTCTCCCCTCCTCCCTGGTACTCTCGGCCTGATTACCGGAGCGACTGCCGGAGCAGACGCTGGGGAGACACTCGCGCCCGGAGGCGGTACGTAGGTATAATTCAATACAAGACTGATTTGCACTTGCTCTTGCCTTAATCACTCTGCGTTTCTGCTTGCTTCTACATGTTGGACGACGTACGCAACATACACGAGCCCCTGCGTCCGTGCGGTGACGGACAGCACCCCAGAATTTAGCAGGGTGAAGCCTTTGGTTCCGGTCGACCAGGTGCGGTGACGGACAGCACCCCAGAATTTAGCAGGATAAGCATCTCTACCAACTCGCGGCGCGGCGCGTGGATGGCGAGGACGGCGCGTAGCCCGCCGCCCGGCGCGAGCGCGTCGAGCCACCCGCACTGCGCGGACCGGTACCCCTTCCACACGCGGAGCTGCACCAGCGTGGCCCGCTCGAGCAGCAGCACGCGGCCGAGCGAGTCGCTCGCAGCGACGTACCTAGACGGTTCCCCGACGGTTCCCCGACGGTTCCTAGACGGTTCCTAGAAGGTTCCTAGACGGTTCCGACGCTTTCTAGACGGTCGAGCGAGTCGCTCGCAGCGACGCACCTCTTGCGCGGGTCGGGCCAGATAGGAACCTGCTAGGAACCTTCTAGGAACCTGCTAGGAACCTGGGCTAGGAACGTACCTCTTGCGCGGGTCGGGCCAGACCGCCTCGAAGACGCGGCCGCCGTCGGACCAGGTGCGGACCGCCGCCTAGAAGGCTCCTAGAAGGTCCCTAGAAGGTTCCTGGAAGGCCGCCGTCGGGCCAGAGGGCCGCCGCCTAATCACACCGTGATCCCTTGAGCCGCCACCCTCCCCGCCGCTCCACCCTCCCCGCCGCCGCGCGTCCGCCGTCTCTGGCGCGCCGGAGGGAGGGGCAGCGAGACGGGACGCGACGGTCGAGCCGACGGCGGCGACACGCCCGGGGCGGTCGCCTCGGGGAGGGAAGGAAGGGGCCCGGGGGGGGGGGGGGGGGGGGGGCTTTAGGAGGGCCCCCCCCCCACCGGTTCTTGGGGCGGGGGGTCCCCT
>NW_005195736.1:199759-202048 GCF_000372725.1 Emiliania huxleyi CCMP1516
CCCGCCTCAGCCTGTGAGTATCAACAACAACACACACCCTCAGCCTCACCCCCCTGGCCCAGCGTCGTTTTTTTCAGCGCGTGTCTTGATGAAGTCGTGTGTTCCAAAGGATTCTCAGCGCTGTCATCGCCAAAAGGCATCCACGCCGACCGGATCCCACAATGGCTCTCGCCCTCTCCGCCCTCCCGCTGTCGCTGTCGCTCAACGCGCCCCTGGCTGCGGCCCCGGCGTCGCGCGCCGCCGTCTCCATGCAGGCATACGGAGCCGTCGCGCCCACCGGTGCGCCACGACCCGCAACGCGCCGTTTCAGCGTGAATCAAGATCCTCGGCTCACCCGCCCTCTCCCGCCGCCCCTCCGCAGCGTATGGCGAGTCCGTGGCCTCGAGCCGCCGCGGCATGGCCGGCCCCGCGACGGACTCCTCCATCCTCGTCCAGGGCGGCTCGCTCCGCACCTGGTCGTACCGCTCGCCGTCGGTCGAGCAGGTGCAGGTGGTGCTCAGCACTGAGGGCCGCCCGCTGGACGCGGACATCGAGCTGTGGCAGGGGCCGGACAACACGCCGTGCAAGATGCGCGTGTACGTCGAGAACGGCCAGCTCCGCCCCTTCAGCGCCGTCGTCGAGACGCCCCGCGGCCCAAACACGATTGCCATCCGAAACATCGGCCAGATCGAGTTTCCCTTCGCCGCCAACGTCGTCGCCGAGGACGTCGACGCGCCGTCGGCCGAGTGCCTCTCGACGCGCATGACCATCCAGGGCGGCGCCCTCCGCACCTACCCCTTCGACCCCACCGTCGACAGCGTCCAGGTCCTGCTCAAGACGGACGGGCGGCCGCTCAACGCGCGGATCGAGCTGCTGCAGGGCCCGAACAACAACAAGCAGGTGATCGAGCTGTACGCGGAGGACGGCCTCGACCGGCCCTTCTTCTGCATCCTCGAGACGCCCGGCTCGGGCAACGTCGTCCGCGTCGTCAACACCGCCCCCGTCGAGTTCCCGATGACTGCCGCTGTCGTGCCAAACTCCATCAACGAGCAGATGGGCTACGAGGCGGTGCTCGGCGGCGACGTCGTGCTCGGCGGCGACATGGGCTATTGAAGCGCGCGATGTGCATGACGGGCGGGCGTAGGCGAGAGCGAGGGGAGGCATTTGCAGGGGGGGCAGTAGGGTGTTGCTTGGGGTCTCATGGCACATGGGATGTGCGCAGAGGATGTGTGGGGCGCCGGAAAGAGGAGCGTGACACGACAGTGAGGTGACTGTGTGCATCTGTTACTTGTGCACGCGCGCCGTGTTCTGCAACACGAACGCAGCGCTCTCACACAGCAAATAATTCACCTTCATCCACCAAAGTAGCAGCAGTGGCGCATCCCGCGGGCTACACGGCTCTACGGCAGCGGCCAGCGCGTGCGCCGCTCGCCCCACACCCCACACCTGAGCGGGGATATGCGGAGAGATGGGGAGAGGTGGGGGGGGTGAGATATTATCTCTCTCGCCCGACCCTCTCCCGCACCGCCCCACACACCTCGGCAAACTTCTTGCGCAGCGACGCCACCGGCGCATAAGGTAAGGTAAGGTAAACGTCTCCACACACACAAAGTGGTGGGGCAAGGGGGGGCGACCCTCGCATCTCCACGCCCGGGACACGGGCAGGAGCCCCACGGCATTCAAAGTGCAAGCACCGGCCCGGTGCCGTGGGTGAGCAACCTGCACCCCACTCCTACTCCTATAACACAACCCCCACAGCGTGGTCGTACTCGTGCGTCGTGGCACACCGCGCAACCAGCTGCGCCTTGAAGCGTAGCCACCGATCGGTCTCGCCGCCCCCGCCGCGCTCACCACCCTCGCCGCCCCCGCCGCCGCCGCCGCCCCCACCGCCGCCCTCGCCGCCCTCGCCGCCCTCGCTGCCGCCGCCGCCGGTCGCCGCGCCGCCGGGGCGCCGCCGCCGGTCGCCGCCAGCATCTTGCGCAGGCAATGCGACGGGTTGGCCTGCTCTCGCTCGCTCAGGTGGTAGGAGATAGGCGGCATGCACCGCCTCGACGGCGTCGCTAGCAGGAGCCTGTTCGTGTGTGTGTGTGTTGCGCACCTGCCTGCTTGCGTTCCGTCCATGCGTCCGTGTATGTTGTATGTTTATGTGCGTGTGAGTGCTCTGTATGTGGCGTGGTTGGTGTTCCTGTGTGTGAAGTCCTTCTTAGTGAGATTTATGTGTGTGTCGCTTTTTTCATCATGTATGTGTGACCAGTGTGATCTCATAGCTGTGCGCGTTGTGTGTTTTGGGAGCCTCTTGTGCGTATATCG
>NW_005195736.1:202148-207948 GCF_000372725.1 Emiliania huxleyi CCMP1516
TGTAGTAGGTGAAGACAGTCAGGTTATGACTGGACACAACGCGACAGGCCCTCTTAACAGAAGGGTTCGCAAAGTGCCCGCGAAGGTCGGCAGCAATTGTGGATCATTGTTGCGGCAACTGTGGGCAACGCCAACGTCGCAACGATGCTGCGGAAAGGACAGAGCAAGCGTGGCACGCAATGGTCGGGTGCCATGCTGCTGCTGATGCAGCCATGAGCCCCCCGCGCCGCAGCCGATGAAGAAGCCGCGGGCCGGCAGTAGCCACGTCGACCCACCGCTGCGCAATGGGCAAAGCGCGAGCCCAGCAGTTCAGTCAGACACGAACGCTGCACCGAAGACGGCGGCCTCGGGGCGCGCGCGACCGAACGCGCTTGCGGCGCCGCCACGCCGTCCTTTCGCATCGCCGCCGAACCGCCCTCCCTCCTCCGCGACAGACGCCGCAAACACGGCGCTTCTCGCCGACCACGCAACAGCAGCAGCTGTGGCAGCACCTATTCGCGTCGCTGGTGCGCACGGTTTGGCCTCGTCGCAGTCTGGCGGGCGCTTGCCTCGCGGACCAGGCGGCCGAGCAGGCTGTGATCGCGGCCGAGGCGGATTGGCTCAGGCGGGTGCCGCCTGGAGACGCGCCGGCAAAGCAGCCTGCAAAGGCGGGGCGATCGGTGAGGCGGCGGCGCTCGCACCTGCAGCTGACGCGCCAGCCGCCTGCCTTCCGGCGACCTGTGCAGCAGGTCTATTCACACCTCACACGATCTTCCACGTCCAGACAGCGTCCAGATAGCGTCCAGACAGCGTCCAGACAGCGTCCAGACAGTGTCCAGACAGCGTCCAAACAGCAAAATAGGAGCGTCTAGACAGCTATACGGACAGTAATAGCACTTGAGTGTACAAAGCTGATTGAAGTAAAGGGGAATGATGCAGCTGCCTGCCAGAGCAGAAAGATTCCTTAATTCTCTCCACTACAAAAAAAGTCCAAGGCGGAACCGAGATCATGGCCCCGAATGCCGTGCTCTCTAGGTAAGGTGTGGGAGCTCCACAAACCGAGAAAGAAGAAATGTCGTATCTCGGCGCCGCACACGCCCCTGCGCCTGAAAACAGAAATCAAACATGCGAAAAAGAAATATTCGCACGACGCCGCACACGACCCTGCGCCAGCGGCAGAGGTCGACAGGGCCGCCCCACGCAGCCTTGTGCAGCGGCGTGTGGCCCTGCCGCTGCGTCGCGTGGAAGTCGAGCCCGCGCTGCCGCAGCTAGTCGGCGAGGAGTAACAGCTGCTGCGTGCGCGGCCGTGGCACGGTTCCGATCCAGTGCTGCGCGCTGCAGGCAAACGAGTTGAGCTGGCGAGGGTCGACGCCGCGCACGTCGACGACGAGGTAGCGCGCCACGTCTGGCCAGCACAGACTGCCACACCGCGAGCTGGAACGGCGAGACGGACTGCCGGTCGCGCGGATCGCGGACATGCCGGATCGGGGTCGACGCCACTCCGCACTCGCCAGCGTCTCCTCGACGAGGAAGCGGACGGCGTCGAGCTGTCTTATTTTTATTTTTCATTTATATAGGACCCTACTCACACGACAGACAAGCGCAGACGACGGCTTCCTTAGAAGCCATCGTCCTCGCCACATGAAGAGCCGGCGTCCGAATTCTCCTCCTCCGACACCCGCCCCACCCCACCCAACCCCGCACGAACACGCTTGACGCAAGCTCTGCAACATCTAGACATGAAGCACACGATTCACGCCATCTCCGCATAATCTCAGCAGAAGTCCCGCACGATAAGCCCGTAATGGCTCTGCATCATCTGCCTTGATCGCCGAAACGTGCGCACCTTTTCGTGCGCGGCGCCCTTGCCACGCGGCCGGAGCCGCGACCGACGCAACCGCCACCACCACACCGCAGAGTTCAGTTGTTTTGATCAGTCATGGGCCTGTTCACACACCACTGACGGAGCGGCAGCTTCGTCACGGGGAGGGAGACCTGTGCTGAAGAGAAGTAGCGTTTGACAGAGGTTTTCACGGGTACCCTGTCGTAGTCATCGCCGCACATCTGACCGCCAGGCCTCACCTTTGGCCACCAAAGCTCGAGCTCTGTGATTGTCGTGTTGTCGTGGGCCGTGTCCAAGTAGAGAAAGTCCACGGACTTGTCGCTGTAACGGGCAACGATACTGACGTCCTTGGACGAGCCTCTGGTGACGGACGCGATGTTGTCCCACTTGCCGAAGGTCTGCACAAAGTGAGCCCACGTGAGTTGAAAGTCACCCTTGCCGAATTGCATCACGGACTTCCTGTGATTCTCGCGTGCCCATTCTGCAAGCGAAGCCTCGGCACGCGTCATCCCGTTGAGCAAATTGTGCTTGGGAATGGTCCCTTTTGGTGCGGAACCCCAGAAGTCGATGACGTGAAAGGCCACGTTCACGGACAAGCTGTCGAGGAGATGCGACATGTAGCACGTGGACTGGCCGAGATAGGCGCCAATCTCCAGGAAGAGAGCGTCGTCGTGAGGGTGGCGGCTCAGCTCTGCCACGGCGGCGTTGTAGAGTCCCTGCCCCTGGAAGAAGCCTGGGATGGTGCTTACGCATTTCTCCAGAACGGCGGGCTTGCCGTCGATCTCATTCGGTGCTGTCCGGGCCATGCCAAACAAGCTCATGAGCAGGATTGCCCATTTCATCTTTGTTTCCTGCGTGCGCACGACGGCGGGCGAGCGTCAGAGCTGTAAAATGGGATGCGCATGGTGCGGGCTTGCTTCGGGCGGCGCGGGAGCGCAGTAGGCATGGAGGCGATGCGCGGCTGCGCGCTGGGCCGTCGCTCTGCCCGCGATCCGGGTGGGCGCCAGATTCTAGTCGCTCGAGCCTCGGAACGATTCGCGCGCGGGGCGTTCGCAGCAGAAAAGGCACGAGCGCGCTACAGCGCATGGGATGTGGGGCGAAGCGGCCGGCCACGCTCGCGCAAAGGCCAACACGCGCCGCAGCATCGCGCGGGGCGCGGGGAGAGGGAGGGAAACCATGAAAACTCCGCGACTGGGACGTGCAACACAACCAGGCGCCGTGGGATCGTTGATGAGCTGCAGAAGAAACATTGCACGCAAAATCATTTCTACGACGTGAAACTTTTTTTCGAGCTAAAATCTTAGATTTGAAACATTCCGCTCACCTCGGATCCTTATCTATCCCACCCAAACAACTCTAACACTTACACACATTATTTGGGGCTGCTCTGCGCGCAATGACGCTTTTGAGGCCGATGCAAAGTCAGTCGCGTGGGCGCTGGCCATCTCATAATCTGGTGCCGTGCCCTCGATGGCGCCCTCGGCCATTGCGCTGGTCGTGACGCTCCCTTCCCATGGGTACACATCCATCTTTCCATTACGCACACGCCCAATCGTGGTGTAGGACTGGCCTATGATGCCGTGCGGCTTGTCGCGGGACGGAGCTCCGCCGCGCGCTGTGAAGCTGATGTCGAGCCGATTCTTGGGTCCAGCTATATAGTCCTCCGCGCGGAAGACCGAGCGCATGCCGCGCACTGTGACAGTCCAGTTGTTCATCTTGAAGGTTGCGGAGGAGTGGTCCATTGCAATGGCGAGGGCGTAGCACACCTTGCTGCCGTGGAACCCGAATTTGAAGGGCCGACCAACGCAGGTGCCTGTGACAACTTGCCAGCCAAAATTGTTGCGATCGAGCTCGGAGGCCCAGAAAGAGGCGGTCGCGTTGCGGTTGTCGGAAAATTTTGCCACAAAGTGGGCCTTGTCGTGGTTTCGTCAACGAAACTCACTCACTCACAAAACAAACAAACACTTGGTCATGGGTATCTAGGAATTAGCTCGACTTCGACATGGATGATGATGATCGTGACCACGCCCTTGCCCGCCTGTCACACACACAAAAAGACGTGCATATCCTCATCTCTCCCAGCGTCTTCTCTTTCTCTTCGCAGTTGCGGTGCTCTTCACCATGGAGGACAGCTCCAAGGTCTTTGCCATTGGCAACATCGAGCAGGTGGCCGTCGCCGACGGCACAGTAGACGCGCACCGCGCCACTGGCAGCTCGAGCGCGAAGTACCTCTGCGCCAGCCCTTGATGAGTCAGCGCAGCAACGGGGTCTTCATCAACGACCCCAAGGGACCCTTTATCCTCCGGTGGTACCGTGAGGTCGTGAAGGGTGACGGTCTACCCCCGCCCCAGACGGCCCGCGCTACCCGAACAGAGCGTGCAAGTACTACAAGCTGACGAGCGACGACGATGGGCAGGCCTTCCGGTACTTCCGCTGGACCAGCAACTACCAGGTACACCTTGCCTGAAGAAGCACTCCAGCCTGCCTCTCTGCTATTCTCTCAGTGCGGCAGACAAGAAGATGGTGAAGTCCACCATGAAAAAGATGGTGGGGGACCCCGGCAGAGTAGAGACTAGAGTATGTGTAGAAGAGTCCTGCTGGTCTCCTCTTTCTGATAGTGTCATACTTTGGTGTGGCTGGTGTGTGTCAGAGCCTGACAGCACCCCGACAGCACCACCTGACACAGCACCTGCCAGCACCGGCCCTACGTCTGACAGCACAGCCTGACAGCCAGCGCTCACGCCGCCTATTTTCTTTTTTCTCGCATACTCCCCACGCCGATCGCGCCCCGGCCCCCGCCTCGGGCCGAGCGTTTTTGATCTCTCGGTAAGTGGGGGGCCGAGCCGCCTCGGGGTGGCGGGCGGGCGGGCGTGTTGAAAAACAGAAAACAGAAAACAGAGGGGGGCCAGGGCCCCCACTACGATTAGACACACGCACCTGGCTCCTGGGACAAGGCGAGAACGCGCAGCATGTGCAGTACCGTTCAGCGGAGGGGGGGGGGGGAGCCGAGGGGGCGACGTCTCGACACGGCAGCTTGGAGCTGACCCCGGGAGAGAGAGAGACGAGCGATGGCACGCCCCCAATGACCCTAGACAGACATGACGAGCCGACAGCGATGCAGCGGCAGCGAAGGCGGCGAGGAGAGCCCGCGCTGCAGAGCTCCGCCGGGCGGCAGCAGAGACATCGGCGGACGGGGGAGCACGGGACACGTCGGCATAGGAGCCAGGGGGGTGGGAGAGTTGAGTCAGGTGCAGCAGCACCGTCTCGGCAGCGAGGCCGACGATGGCGACGGCGGCGACGTAGGCGAGACGTTGGCGAGGGTGGCGACGGTCACGATGAAAAGGTGGCTTGACGAAATGGATGACGCCATCGCGCAACATGACATCCTCGATGTCGTCGTCCTCTAGGCGGCGCGCAGCGCCGCTCTCGCAGGCTGTTTTTGACGGTTTCTACACTTTGTTTTTGTTTTCAGTCTAGGGGGCCCGACCCCCTCAGAGGCGGCGGGCGGGCGCCCACTTACCGAGAGATCAAAAACGCTCGGCCTCGCCGCCGCCACTGCCGCGCCTTCGCCAGACACGCCGCCGCCCATCTGCCACTGCCTCCTCGACCAGCCCAGGGACCTCGTCGTGGGGGTCCTCTCTCACCTGGGGCCTGGCCCTCTGGTCCGCTTAATAGGCTCTCAAAGCGGGGGAAAACTCGCCCCACAGGTGTGGGGTTCGGGGGCCCCCCCTCCCCCCCCCATAACCCCCCCCCCCCCCCCCTCGGGCGCGGCCGCCATGTGTTGCATGCCCCCGTGTAAGCAGCGCCCCGCCGCCCGACCGCCTCGTCCAAGGCGCGTGCCGCTCGCTCGCTCGCCGCCGCCGCTCGATCTGCCGGCCTGTTCCCTCCGCCGCTCAGCCGGCGCGTCGCCCTGCACGGCCTTGCTGCAGCGGCGCATCAGATCGGGGACGAGGCCGAGAACCCGCAGAGGGGCACTAC
>NW_005195736.1:208245-209511 GCF_000372725.1 Emiliania huxleyi CCMP1516
CAGCTTTGTACACTCAAGTGTAATTACTGTCCGAATAGCCGACTAGACACTCCTATCCGCCTGCTCGGACGGTGTCTGGACACTGTCTGGAAACTGTCTGAAAACTATCTAAAAGCTATCTGGACGCTGACTGGACCCGGAAGATCGTGTGAGATGTGAATAGACCTGCTGCACAGATCCCCAGAAACCAACCGACTCACACGTAAACTGGAGGAGAGAAGAGGAGAGGAGAGGAGAGGAGAGGAGGAGAGGGGGGGAGCCCAGCCTGCGGGGCCGCGCCGACGCCGGCGGCAAGCAGAGCGCGCGATGCCGCGCCGGAATCTTCTGGCAGGCGCGCAGCCTCGTCCTCAGTCATGGTTGCCGCTTCGGCCATCAGCGGCCGGCGGCGCAGCTCGTCCCTCCACGCCCGCCGCACCTGACAGCCAAGCTGGCACTCTCTCTCTCTCTCTCTCTCTCTCTCTCTCTCTCTCTCTCTCTCTCTCTCTCTGTGTGTGTGTGTGTGTGTGTGTGTGTGTGTGTGTGTGTGTGTGTGTGTGTGTGTCGTTGTGTCTGTCTCTCTGTCTCTGTCTCTGTGTGTCTGTGTGTCTCATCCCTCCACACCCGCCGCGCCTCATCCGCCTGGCTGGGCACCATGCCGACCGTGCTCGGCTCTTGCGGGATCGCGGCCTGCGCACGCAAGTATGGGGAGATCTGGGGAGATTTGGGGAGATTTGGGGAGATTTGGGGAGATATGGGGAGATCCGGGGAGATCCGGGGAGGCATGGGGAGAGATGGGGAGGTATGGGGAGATACGAGGAGATCTGGGGAGGTCTGGGGAGGTCTGGGGAGGTCTGAGGAGATCTGGGGAGATGTCGGCCTGCGCGCGCAGCAGCGCCGGGACTTGCGCAGAGGACGCCTCGGCCGCGCCGCCCGCCGGGCTGCCCGCCGCGGCGATGCCGCTGGCCGCGTCTAGCCGCGCGGTGCAGGCGCGGTCCGACGCGGCCATCCGCGCCTCGCGCAAGCCGTCGACCTCTGCGCGCCACGCGTCGCGCCCATCAACGTGTGAGACTGGGACGTCGACGAGGAGGACCCGGCGGTCGGTGTGCCTACGAGAAGGTTCCTGGAAGGTTCGTGGACGGTTCCTGGGACGTCGACGAGGAGGACCCTGCGGTCGGTGTGCCTACGAGAAGGTTCCTGGAAGGTTCGTGGACGGTTCCTGGGACGTCGACGAGGAGGACCCGGCGGTCGGTGTCCTAAGGGGAGGGGAGGGGAGAGCTGGGTCCAACT
>NW_005195736.1:210505-253201 GCF_000372725.1 Emiliania huxleyi CCMP1516
ATGTTCCAGCCAGTGCGGGGGTAGGGGACCCCTGGGGAGTGCCCCATATGCCAGTATGGTCATGCACCTCCTAGGCGCCTCTAGCACAGGGGGTATGGGAGCGTGACACTGAGCGTGACACGCCTGGGTTCGGCTCCAGTGTGGAAGGGGATCCCCTACCCCCAGGGAGGTGGAACCCACAGTGGACGCGCGGATTCTCAGCATATGCGGCAGGTGGGTGCGGCCAGCGGGTGACGCGGCCGCCGGAAGCCTCTCGGAAGCGTCACCTGCGCATACATCGACTCGCGGGGCGCGTCGAGGTAGTTGTGCATGTTGACGCGCGGCGCGGTGCTCGGCCGGCCCGCGGGGGTCGCCGGCGGCCCCGCCAGCGCCTCTCCCTCGCCCGGCGGTGCAGCGGTGGCGGTGCCGTCGACGCAGACATCGGACGGAGCGACTGATGCAGCGTCCGTGGCGGCGCCGGAGGCGTGGCCAGCCTCGGCTGGCGGCGCGGCTCCTGCTGACTGCGGCGGACGCGGCGCCTCGTCGCCCCACCACGACGGAGCCGCCGGCTGTGGCCGCGCCGTCGCCGGCCGTTTGAGCGGCATGGCCTGGCCAAAGACGGGCTGCGTGTCGGCGGCGGCGACGGCGGAGGCGGCGGCGTCGTAGCCGGCGCGCTCGTCCAGCCACTTGCGGTACGCGCGAAGCAGCTCGAGCGCGTAGGTCTGCGGCACGTTTGTCAGGTCGGGCGGCCCCGCCGAAAAGTCGAGCTTCTCGCGGATGATGTGCGTCGCGGCGGCGCGGTCTCGCTCCTCGTTGTACTGGCGGTAGGCACGCAGCACCGCCAGCTTCTCCTTGTTTGAGCGGCAGCTGGAGACGTCGGGAGCCTCGAGGCGGGCCGACATCGCACTGACTTTCCAACCGCGCGAATAAAAAAGAATTCTTAATCGCGCCCTCACAGCACACTGGCACGACAAGGGCGCGGACTGGCGCGGACTGGCACACACACCGGCTCACCGTACACGCCGTGGGACACGCACGATTCACACGACAGACAAGGCGCAGACGACGGCTTCCTTAGAAGCCATCGTCCTGCGGCGGCGCCTTCTGCGGGTGCGCCTCGTCGAAAAAAGCCGCGCCAGCTCAGCACGCGCCAATTTTACGCGCACCGCCTGCACCAGCGCGCGCCGGACCCGAAGGCGCCTGAGGCGCTCTTTCGTGCTACGCGCCTGTTCCAGGAGTACGTCTGCATGTCGTACGCCAAGGTCGAGACGCAGCGGCTCCGCTGGGTGAGCAACAACCAGGCGACGATCCGCGCGGACCTGTACAAGAACTTGCGCGACGCCGTCACCGCCCACGACCACACGACGGGCGACGCGGTGCAGGCGGGCAAGCGCGTGATCCTCCCCGCCACGTTCTCAGGCGGGCCGCGCAACATGCACCAGCGGTACCAGGACGCGATGGCCGTGGTCCGCAAGCACGGCCGCCCGAGCTTCTTTCTGACGATGACGTGCAACCCGGGCTGGCGCGAGATCCAGGACGCGCTGCCGCCGGGCTTCGAGGCGCCCGACCGCCCGGATCTGGTCGACCGTGTGTTCAAGCTGAAGCTGGACGCGCTCCTCCACGAGCTCTACTTTGACGGCGTGCTCGGCCGCTCGATCGCGCACTTGCACGTCGTCGAGTTCCAGAAGCGCGGGCTGCCGCACGCGCACATCCTCGTGATCCTCAAGCCCGAGGACCGCCTGAAGACCGCGGACGAGATCGACGAGATCGTGAGCGCGGAGCTGCCGACCAAGCCGCGCGAGGAGGACTTCGCCGGCGACGCTGAGGCGTACCAGGCCGCGCTCGCGACCTTCGCGCGCCTCGACCGCCTCGTCAAGCAGCACATGCTCCACCGTGTTTGCGGCGCCGCCAACCCAAAGGCTAAGTGCATGAAGGACGGCAAGTTCGAGAAGCACTTCCCCAAGGAGTTCCAGCGCGCGACGACGTGGTCCGAGAGCGAGATCTACCCGCGCTACCGCCGCCGCGCTCCGGGGCAGGGCGGCGCGCACGACACATACGAGTACAAGACGCGCAACGCCAAGAACACGTACACGGAGCGCGTGCGGCTCATCGACAACTCGTGGGTTGTGCCGTACAACGCGTACCTGCTCCTCAAGTACGACTGCCACCTCAAGGCGCTGCCGACACGCTCACGGCGCGCTCGCCACCCAGCGGGGAGGGGAGGCGGGTTGGCGTGTTGAGCTGCGTCACGCCCTCGCCGTGGCCGAGCAGCCCTGGGACGGGATCCGGCGGGCAGCCGCACGACGAGAGCCGCCCCTCGCCGACGATGAAGACGCTGTGCCGTTCGCCCTGCCGCCGCCCTCGCCGGCGGGTTGGACTCGCACAGCAGCGCAGCGAAGCACAGCCACCGCACGGCGCAGCTCTCGCCCTCTGGCAGCGCCGGCAGCTCGAAGCCGCGCTCTTGCGCCCACAAGCGGATGCCCTCCAGCGCAAGCGAGGCGTGGAAGAGCAGCGAGACGGCCGCGACGCGAGCGATGTCGGCGGGGTCGCAGCGAGAGAGGGCGCGCACGAGGAGCTCCGTGGGGAGGTCGAGGAGGCGGGTGGGCGGCGGCGTGTCTGGAGAGGGAGCGGCGGTGGAGGAGGCGGCGAGGCGGCGCGAGCGGCGGCGCGGCGGGGTGGACATCGCGAGAAAAAGATTTTTTAAAAGAATTCTTTTTCCCGGTTTTTTCGCCGTCCTCCCGCCTCACTACGACTCGCGAGCACGCCAGCCAGAGCCCTGGTATATGGCGCTCCTCCTCTTCGCCGTGCCCTGCCTCACCGGTGCCGCGACGTGCTCACCGGTAGCTCGGACTCGTCGAAATCGAACTTGCCGCGCATGATTGACGAGCTGGCGTTCACCGCCGTGCCGATGAACGTCTCTCGCAGCCCGCCGCCACAGGCAAGCTCATTCACAAATGAATTTTTTTACAAAAACAGTCGCACGCGCGGCGCGTGACTGTCAGGAGCGGATCCGTCAGTTAGTCGTGTTCACGCCGGCTCGTCGACGACAACCTTGCCAACCATTCGCGGCGACGAGCAGCATGAGCCCCTGCTCCACCGAGGTTCCAAGCCTGAAGAGGCGGCGCACAACACCGGCGCAGGCAATCGCACGTGACAGTCTCCCAGAGAGGGCGGCGAAGAGCGGCCACAGCGCGTGCGTGGTGTGCGCCGCCTGCGGGCGCAATCCAGAGCTCGACACTGGGCAGCTGCTGAAATGCTACGACAAGCAGCTGCGCCGCAAAATCACTATCCATGCCTGCTGCGCGCTGCGCGCACCGCCGCCGCCGGACGTCGCGCCCCAGCAGTGGTGGACCGAACGAGAGGCGGCGATGGCGTGGCCGACGTGCCCGCATTCGCAGCGGTGCTCGACCGACGCCGCCTTCGTACCCTTCTTCGTCGGCAGGGAGGAGTGGCTGCAGGCCTTCGTCTGGTACAACTTCACGTCGCTCGAGGCGGCCGCGCGACGCTTCGAGGACGGCAGGACGCCGCCGTACGCGCGCGGCAACCCGGGTCCTGTCCTGTGGCGCTGCGACGACCGCGGCTCGCTCGGCTTCGCGCGGATGGCGCCGCTGCTCGCCGACCACGCGTTGGACGAGGGCCTCTCGCGCACCGAGCTGCTGCTCTGGGGGGCGACCGTCTATCGGACCTTCAACCGGCTCTCCACCTTTTCGCGGTGGGCGGCGCTGCGCTCCCTCGTCGCGAGCAAGGGCAAGGGGTGGCCGTGGCAGAGCGAGTACGAGGAGGAGGTCTACGCCGCCCGGACCGACGCCTTTGCGATCGCCGCCAGCGGCGTGACCGAGTTCGGCCGCAACGGCGTTCGCGACAAGTGGGCCTGGGTGCACGGGCGGCCGGCGCCGCCGCCGGAGCCCTGCACGGCGCGGCTGCCGCTGCCGAGCGAGATGCGCGACTTCGGCGCCTTCATCAGCGCAGAGGCGGCGGCGGGGCGCGGCGTGATGACGGGCGAGCACCAGGTGCAGTCGAGGGAGCGTGTGCTGTGCATGCTGCGGCAGCTCGCCACCGCAAAGGCGGCGGGGCTGCGGCGTCTCTCGGCGGCGATCGCCGGGGCGGGGAGCGCTTCGGAGGCGCTCGGTGTGGATGGGCTGCAGCGGCTGGACACGGTGGGGCCGTTTGTCGCGTGGCAGATCTGGTCAGACCTGGTGATGGTTGGCGAGGTGGAGCCGACGGCGCTGCCTCTTGGGCTGGCGGCCGAGACGAGGGAGAAGTTTGCCCTCTTTGGGCCGGGCGCACGCAAGGGCGCGCTGCTGATGGACGGCTGCGCCGAGGCGCGCGCGGTGCTCGACAAGGACACGGACGCGAAGCAGGGCGAGACGCTCGCGCGAGCACGGCGCATCGTCGCCGACTGGCCGCAGGCTCTCTCGCGGATGGGACTCGCCGATGCGTGGGACGGGCTGGCGCGTGGGCGGACGTACGACCTGGAGACGGCGGAGCACCTGCTCTGCGGGTTCTACGGCCTCGTCCCCGATCTGATGCGCCGCTGCAGCAAGGCCGTGCAGGGCGACGCGCCGGCTGGCGGCGGCGGCGGCGGCGGGGCGCACTCGCTCTCGACGTCCAAGCGCGCGGCGCAGTGGGCGCCCAACCCGGCGACGAACCTCGAGTGGGCGGACTGGCAGAAGATGCGCGGCGGGCCGACTACACGGTGAGCCTTTCGGACCTGGCAGAAAACGTTAACAGCGATCAGCGTTTCCTCCGAGCTCCGTCCAACGAGAGCGTAAAGGGAGCGGACCCTGAGTTGCACAGGGGTTGTGCGCCAGAGCGTGGTTTGCGCCGGCGCGGGTGTGTGGCTGTGGCGTGTGGGTTTTTTACTCTGTCAGCCGAAATCTTGATCAACGGTCTCGTCCCGCCGAACAGTGCGACTGCTTCGACCGGAGACTACGGTTACTCCCGGCCCAGCGGCCCCCCGGCCCGCTCCAAGCCCGTCCACCCGGCCCGATCCCGAGCTCAGCATGCTCGCGGCCATGACACACAAACACAGGCGGCAGCCCCTCGACAGCACAACTGTTCACGCCTCGAGGATTCGAATCGAGAGCACACCTTGCACTCGACGCCCCTCACACACAACACCTCTATGTGTCCGTCACTTCCCCCTCCCCCTCCCATTGCACTGGCCACTTTGGCGCCGCACACGATCAGGACCCGCACCCCTCCTGGTCGCTACCCGGTCGCCTTCTCCGGCTACGCCGACTCCATCGTGACCTCGACCACCCCGGTGCCCCTGCGAGACACCAGGCGCTCGGCAAGTCGCGCACTTGGAGTGGTGCCATGCCAATCTCGGCGGGCTTGAGAAGCCCCCTCGTGGCGACGCGATGCTCGGTGCGACGCGCCACATGCGCTGGCTTGCGTCGCCAGAACACGAGACCAATGAGGCCGATGAGGAGGAGCACGAGTGCGCCGCCTGTGGAGCCGGCGATGATGGCTACCTTGGCCTCGTCGGAGATGGCATTCGATCGCACAAGTGGCGACGGCGGTGGCGAGTGCGTCGCCCATCCGGGCCGCCTTCGCCTCATCCCGCTCGTGCTGACGCTGCTGAAACTCATGCCATGGCTGCTGACACTGCCGGTCGAGCAAGCGAAGGCACTCCTGCGCCACTAGTGCCTCCCTGCCGTGCACCACAGCCGGAAGATTTGTGCCAATGCCCAGCTTCATCCTGATTGTGCCTCGAGCAGAGCCGCCTGCGTCGGAGAACCAATCAGGCCGCGCCTTTGCTTTGAGAAGGAGCTTCAGGCACGCTGCCCATCCGGGCTCCATGCACACCGCGGCGTGCATGAGCGGATCGACGCCCCCGTCGTTGAGCGCGTTCGCGTCTGCGCCACACTTCAGCAGACGGGCGACGAGGCGCTCGTGCCCCTTGCTGCACGCCAGCATGAGCAGCGTGAAGCCGTGCCCGTTGATTTCGGGGTTGAACCAGGGTGCGTCGACGTCGCCACCGTCGGTCAACCACTCATGCACAGTCGCTTCATCTCCTACTTGCGCGGCATGCGCAAACTCATCGGGCAGAGTCTCGAGCAAGTTCTCGGGCTTGATCCAGACTTGAAGCTCTCCTCCAGAAACGCTCACCGCGCAGCGAGCGCTAGCCTCGTCGAAGCTATCGACCGTGCACATCCGCCCATTGAGATCCGCACGCGCGACAAGATCCTGGATGCGGCAGGTTTTGCGAAGGAGCCGCATCCAGAGCCGACAGCAAGTGCTCTGGCCGGTGGCGCGTCGGCGTACTATTTTCTTTTTCCAGTCTTGTGTTAGGTCTTGTTAGCTTGTTTGTGTCTGTGTGTCGCTCGTGCGTGTCGTCATCATCTGTCCCGCGTCCACCCATACCGCGCTGGTGTCCAGTCCGAGCCTGACTGTTGTTCATCTTTCTACCTACCTACCTAGGTATAGAGAGATATACTGAGGTTGTAGGTATATTGTTGGCAAATCAAGACACAGAGCTCACACAGAATCACAGCGGGAGGAAAGCGGCGAGTCGCAATTCCAGGGGTCGTTGTGGCGGGCCACCCTGCGTCCAGAGATGCCCACTGAAGATCGAGGTGTGGGCGAGCCGACCGCCCACGCCTGCTTCCTCTGACGGAGACGAGGACAGCAGCGACGGTGGCGACAGTGAATTGGACGAGTAGGAAGCAAGGCGAGTCGTTTCTCGGCGAGTAGCTCAGGAGATCGAAATTGACTGCCTCACGACTCTCTGAGATTTGGTATCTGATTTCTTTGGTCTTCTTGGCGTCCATCCACGGTGATCGCGGATCCGGCGAGAAGCCTTGCGCTGCCATCGGTCAAGGCGCAGCTGGACGAGACGATGCGAGAGGAAGGCCGGCGGCTTTTCGAAGCGCAGCACGACCTGCGGCGCCCGGCGCGCTGATGCCGACCACTGCAGGGTTTGTTGTCGACGAGGACTCGGTGTTTTTCTTGTTTGACTTGGCGATTTGAGAGTCGCGCACAGCACACACTGGCCAGTGTGCTCCTCGCTCGCTCCCCGCTCGCCTCGGTGACCTGTCGCCCACCAGCGCGCGGCGACCGCGCGCACACCACCAGCGCGCGGCGACCGCGCACACCGCGCCCGCCGGCTCTCCGCCCTCCTCACCACCCGTCGGCGCTGTCCGCAGGCATGTGAGGCGGAACGGCGACCGCACAGCGCGCGCGGGTGTGGAGAACGTGATCAACCGCCGGGCTTCGGCCCCTTGCCGGCGCAGCGCCGGCGAGGTCCTGGGTCATCCCCGGGCGGCGGTCCGGGCGGCAGCAGATCTCTGCGCCGCCCGCATCCTGTTCGTGATCAGGGCGTGCGCAGTTTGAAATTGCAAGGTCCGAGCGCGCGCCCGCGCCCGCCGCGCCCCGCACGCAGCCACATCCTGCGTTCTGCGGCGGCAGTGGCCTTATCTCTCTCTCTCTCTCCCTGCTCTCCCAAGCCGTGCGCACCGTCGCCGCGCGCGCGCGCCGCCGCAAGCTGCCGGGCTGACGCTCGTCCCCGTGCCCCTGTTGCGCAGGCAACACCCGCGCTCGTGCGGACCGCACGACCAGCTTCCTGCTCGCGCCGCCCTCGCTGTGGCCCGGCGTCTCCGCCGGCGGCTGGTGCGTCAAGGTGATGAAGAGCACCACCAAGCCTGACGTCACCACGGTCAAGTTCAACGACTCCACGGTGACCTTCTCGTTCGCCGTGGTTGCCTCATGGAAGCCCGTCTCCTAGAGAGTCGGCGCCATCGCTCTTGCCGCGCCGCGCGTAGTGCGCGTCGCGCGGGTACCGCACTATTAGGGCACTATTAGGGCCACTATTAGGCTCTCATAGTGCCCTAATAGCGCCCTAATAGTCGCTATTAGCCCATCTCATAGTGGTGTTCTCATAGCTCCAGACGTTATGAAGCTCAGCTATTAGCTCCTCTGAGCTAATAGTAGCACTATTTGAAATCGCTATGAGCACCTTCCTCATTATGAAGCTAATAGTTTGACCAGTGTAACGACTTGACGTTGCACACGGCCATAGACGCAGGATCTGTTTGGCGCGCCTCAAGCAGCGAAAGCAGGCGCGAGAAATTAATGTCAATCCTGAGATCTCAATTTTGGCGCTAGTTTCGTTTCCTGGTACATCACGACGACTTGGGTCTCATGTAGCTCGACGGCTCTTCGACGGCTCTTTCTGGTTGGATCAGACAGTGCTCTCAGTCAACAACACAGAGAGCAGGGCGGCCTTCGAGCAGGGCGGCCTTCGAGGCAACTAAGTTCCTGCTGGATTTTGCCACTCAACGTACAACTTGATGGCGGGCGGACGTGTCGAGCATGGATCGAGAGCATGGAAGGCGGCCATTGCTCAAACCTGTTCGAGTTGGCCTCCGGGAACAAGGGTGCGTGGCCAGCGCGGTCTGTTTCACGTGCAATAAGGGCAACGCCATCAAAATCGCGCGAACTTGGGCCGACATGCCTCCGACATTTCTCAGGGCTCGGACGGAAGCTCTGCAGACAGCCAGACCGCTCTGCGCGCACATTAGTGTGCGGTCGGACCGACTTTTTCAGACTTTACTATTCTGGATACTGAGGGTATGTGCTGCTAGATCTCACTGAGCTGAGCTCGTATCTGCCTTTGGTAAGCAGTTTTGAGTTCGGTAATGTCTCCGGAGACGGAGGGGCCGGGACCCCCCCTGCGCGGGGGGCCTTCGATGGCTGTCAGCGCTCCTCCGGGCTTTGCATCACACCTCCCATTCACGCAAGAAGCTGAAGCAAGTACTCGTAAAAACGGCGCGTCAAATGCAGCATCCAGGCGTCTAAAGTACTAAAGAAGACGACATGAATGGTTCACAGAGAATGTGTTCAGACCTTTGCGCGGGGGGGTGTGTGGACAGCCATTCCGCGTGGTTGAGGGGTTGAAGGGGTCTGTCAACCACTTGGTTGAGGGTTGAGGCCTCTGTCAACCACGTGGTTGACAGTTGAGGCAATCGGCCTCAACCACCGCTCTGGGCCGAGAGAATGCCGACGTGCGCCACAGAGCACAGAATTCCTTTCTTAAAGGCCTAGGTAGGCCCTATGAACTGTATCGTCGTCGTGTCGTCTCTAGCCAGTCACTCTAACTCTCAGAGATGGGCTAAAGAGGATCCGGAGCGCGGTAAGACTCTGGGGCTCTCTCCGAAGGGAGCGTAGCGTACGCGGAGGGAGCTCAGAGTTTCCCCGTTCTCTGGAACCTCTTGGAGCAAGAGGAACTCGCAAGAGACGAATGCGATTCGATCGGGCGGTAGATGAGGGATGGTGGTGGGTCGCTTGAGAACTGGTCGATTGGCGCCTGTCTGAGCAGGAGCCGACGCTAGTCGGGAGCTGTGTCAGGAGCCTCGTGGCGCTCGGAGGTCCCGCGCACAAAGCGGCGGGCAGCGGCGGGCGCGGGGGTAAGGGTTCCCGCCCGCTAGGCGCTGCCCTCTGCGCCGAGGCTCGACCCGCTTCTCCTCAGTTCACTAGCACAAACTGAAGTTTGTTTATCATGAACTGTATCGTCGTCGTCGTCTCTAGCCAGTCACTCTAACTCTCAAGAGATGGGCTAAAGAGGATCCGGAGCGCGGTAAGACTCTGGGGCTCTCTCCGAAGAGAGCGTAGC
This sequence comes from Emiliania huxleyi CCMP1516, assembly GCF_000372725.1. Lineage (NCBI taxonomy): Eukaryota > Haptophyta > Isochrysidales > Noelaerhabdaceae > Emiliania > Emiliania huxleyi. Next base: position 220,101 of record NW_005195736.1, read on the forward strand.
GTACGCGGAGGGAGCTCAGAGTTTCCCCAATCACCGGAGCGAGGGAAGGAGCGATCCCGGGGTGAGCGACTCCAAGCGTAGCGCAGCGCGTGAAGGATCCCCAAATTGAGTGAGTGACGGTCCTATTCGGTCTCGCCCTCCGAGCTCGGGGATGGGGCGGCTCAGTGCGCGAAGCGGCACTTGTCTCCCTGCCTGCAATAGCCGGCAGCGAAGAAGCGGCACCGGGGGACTCCGGTCTGCTCGCTCGTGGAGTCGTCGCGAGCGCTGTCGGTGTCGCAGTCGCCCGACTCGGAGTCGTCAGGCTGGCTGCCGGACTGGTCGTAGCCGTCCTCGCACGGCGTCGGGGCCGTCGTGCCGTCCTCGGCGGTGGCGAGGGAGGCTGGTGCTCCGGGCTCGTCAGCGGTTCGCCGCCTGCCGGGCGGGGCGACGCTGCGGGTGAGCGTCGTGTCGCGACCGCTCTTGCCCGGACTACCGTGACGGTATCATGTCGTGCGTGTTGCGTCGAGGCGCGAGGGCCGGTGTCGTGTCGGGTGCCACGAGGCTGGCGTAAGGGCCGCGTCCGCCGCTCCGCCGGTGGGCTTCCGCCGGCGGAGGGGGTGGGTGCCGCTTGGCGGGGCCGCGCTTGCGGGCGAGGGAGCCGTGTCCCAGTACTCACCGGTTCGCCGGGTCATTGTATCGTGTGGGGCGCGAGGGCCAGGGTCGTGTCGGGTGCCGCGGGGGCTGGCTCGAGGGCCGCGTTTGCCGCTCGGCCGGCGGGCTTCCGCCGGCCGAGGGGGGGTGGGTGCCGCTTGGCGGGGCCGGGGGTTCGCCCTCGGCCCGAGGGATCGCCCTCAGTACTCGCCGGATCGCCGGGTCAGGCCTCCATAGCGTGTGCACCTAATCCTCCAAAAAGATAATGATGTCCCTCCCAGGGTGCTCGCTGTCTCGGTCGACTACAATCTCGTTCTCCACGCGCAAGTAAGCAACCGCAGCGCGAGGGGAGGGGGAGGAGTCTGGGTGCACTTGCCTAAGGTTCTTGCCCTCAAATTGCAAAAGATATGCAGTCATTCCCCGAGGCAGGAGGAGTGGAGGAGGAGATGCAGAAGGAGTAGGGAGGGGAGAGGGAAGGGGTGGGGGGAGGAGTCTGGGGGGTACTTGAGGGGAGGGGGGAGGAGTCTGGGTGGTGCACTTGCCTAAGGTTCTTGCCCTCATAAATTGCAAAAGATATGCAGTCATGCCACATAATGCAACATATAATGCAACGAAATGCAATCACGCGCAAATGCAACGAATGCAAATATTGCATAATGCAACGAAATGCAATCACGCGCAAAATGCAGAAAATGCAAATTTGCATAATGCAACGAGATGCAAACACGCGCAAAATGCAGAAAATGCAAATATTGCATAATGCAACGAGATGCAAACACGCGCAAAATGCAGAAAATGCAAATGCAACGAAATGCAATCAGCGAACGCAGTTGTAATGAAGTTGTAATGCAGGTGAATGCATGCGAATGCAAAAAATGCAAAAAACGCAATGCATGGGCAAAAACCACACGCATTTTGGGGCAAGAACCACACTTATGCCCATCGGGGTGTATGTGTCGTGTCGAGGCGCGCGGGCCAGTGTCGTGTCGGTGCCACGGGGGGCTGGCTCGAGGGCCGTGTTCGCCGCTCGGCCGGTGGGCTTCCGCCGGCCGAGGAGGGTGGGTGCCGCTTGGCGGGGCCGAGGGTTCGCCCTTGGCCGGAGGGATCGCCCTCAGTACTCGCCGGTGGGATCGCCGGGTCATCGTATCGTACGTCAGCCGTGTGACGGAGGGATTCGCCCTCGGCCCTCGGAGGGATCGCCCTCGAGGGCCACGTCCGCCGCTCGGCCGGTGGGCTTCCGCCGGCCGAGGGGGCATGGGTGCCGCTTGGCGGGGCCGAGGGTTCGCCCTCGGCCCGAGGGATCGCCCTCAGTACTCACCGGATCGCCGGGTCATCGTATCGTGTCGAGGCGCGAGGGCCAGTGTCGTGTCGGGTGCCGCGGGGCTGGCTCGAGGGCCACGTTCGCCGCTCGGCCGGTGGGCTTCCGCCGGCCGAGGGGGGGTGGGTGCCGCTTGGGGTGGACGGTCACCTGGATCGTTGAACTCGGAACGTTGGCTGGGGCTGCAGACGAGCGGCGCGGGGGGCGACGTCGGCTCCGCGACGCCGTCGGCCCGGGAGCAGCCGCGCGCGGGGATGACCTCGTCGTCGCCGACGAGGAGGCTGCGCAGCGCCTTCTGCATGGAGGAGAGCATTGACGTTGCCGGCATCGTGCATCGGTAGTCGTAAAAGATGGTGGGACCGGAGGCAGAGTAGAGGCTAGAGTATGTATGTGTAGTAGAGTCCTGCTGGTCTCCTCTTGATAGTGTCATAAGTGTGGCTGGTGTGTGTCACAGCCTGACAGCACCCCGACAGCACCACCTGACAGCACCTGACAGCAACAGCCCACCGTCTGACAGCAGCAGCAGCCTGACAGCTCTGACAGCTCCGACAGCGTCTGACAGCAACACCCGACAGCTCCGACAGCACCTGACAGCTACAGAACCCCTCGCCTGTCAGACATGCACCCGACAGCACCCGACAGCACTGACAGCACCTGACAGCTGGTCTGACAGAGGCACCTGACAGTGCCTGACAGCTGCCCGACAGCCCGACAGATCACCTGACAGCACCTGACAGCCTGACAGCCAGGGCTCAGGACTCGAGGTGACGCGCGAGCAGAGACCTACACACCTCCACGCGCTCCCCGCACCGCCGCGCCGATCTTCGCGCGGGTGGCGCGCATGCGCACCCAGGCCGCTCGCGCGCCGTCGCGCAGAGTCGCGCGTTGCTGACGCAAGAGGCCGTGGGCGAGCTGCTCCCACTTGATCGCAGGAGCAGCCACAGGTGCCGCAGCCTTGTGCTGCCGGAAGTTCTCGAGCCGGCGCGCGCGGCTGGCCTTGCCGCCGCGCGCACGCCGCTTTGGCGCCGCGGGAGCGATCTTCTTGCTCACTGTCAGCACGCCGCACGCCTCCTCAGAGGTTGCCCACCTCTCCAGATGTTGCGAGGGACGCCACCCCGCGGCATGGCCGGTCCTGTCGTGGCGTGGAGCCTTGATATCTTGATGACGCTGCGACCGCGTGCAAGCACGTGAGCCCAGGATCGTGCGTGAGCACGCTCGCAAGGCGGACGGTATGGCAAGGCCAGCTCCGTGGCCGTGGGCTCAGCGAAGAGTACAGCCACCCATTCAAGGGTCCAAAAAACACGCCCGAGTCACGACAAACTAAATCATCAATACGGCTGAGGAGGATGCGCGACTACCTACTCGCGGCCGCCTCGCAGCTACTAGGCCAAGAGCAGCGAACGCGACGGCGAGTAGCACAATCGCTGTCGTGGCGAGCGGTCGCAAGCGTCTAGAGGGGCCGCTCGAGCGCCCTTCAACGCGGAGCAACCACCAGCCTCGGTTGGCTGCCTCGGAGACGACAGGCGGTGGCGGCGGCGGCGGCGGTGGAGGTGGCGGTGGAGGTGGCGGCGGCGGCGGGGGTGGGAGGAGGGGGGGGAAGCGCGGCGGCGGAGTGTACGAGCGCAGCTCGAGCACGCCGTCGAGCGGTCCGAGGAAGCCGTCGTGCGAGGAGGCCTTCGTGGACAGCGAGAGATGGGGGAGTGAGGGGGGAGATGTGGTGAGATGTGGGGAGATGTGGGGAGATATGGGGAGACCTCGTGGGTGCGCCAGCTGAAGCCACTCGCTGCCTTTTGCTGCCAGCGGCTCGCCGCCGTTTGCTGCCAGCGGCGCGTGGTGTCCTCGGCGCGCCAGCCGAGGCGGTGCCAGCCTGCCCCGTCCCACGCGTCCCAGAAGGAGCGCTGCTCATCGACCTACCGCACCACCCACGGGACTGAACCCACACTGGATTCGAAACTCTGGAGGTATGGGACGAGCGCTGCTCGTCGACCTTGCCGTCGCCGTCCGTGTCGCGCACCTCGACGCAACAGCGGAAGCCGTCGCACCCCGAGAGTACCCGAGACTACCCGAGATTGCCCGAGATTGCCCGAGATTGCCCGGGATTGCCCGAGACTGCCCGGGATTGCCCGAGATTGCCCGGGATTGCCCGGGATCGCGCCTCGACGCAGCAGTGGAAGCCGTCGCACCCAGCCCACTTGGGGCAGCCTCCCTGCCCCGCCGTCGTGAGCTCGTAGCTCGTCGAGCAGCACAGCCCGCTGCCGCCGCAGAAGCCGCGGCAGGCGCCCGACGCGCCGCCGCAAGGCAGCCAGCAATCGCGCGGCGGGTGCGGGGGCGGAGGCGGCGGCTGTGGCGGCGGCTGCGGCGGCGGCGGGGAGGGCAGGAAGCGCTCGGCGTTGCGGTTCTCAAACAGCCACAGCACGCCCGCGTGCTCGCGCAGCAGGGCGTTGGTCAGGCCTGGGAGGGGTGCCGTCTCGGGTGATCTCGGCTGCATCTCGGCTGCATCTCGGGGTGATCTCGGGGTGATCTCGGGCTGCAGGCGGGGCGCGGGGCAGACCTTGCAGCCCGGAGAACTGGACCGAGACCGAGTCTCCGCCCGAGAACTGGACCTTTGGCGAGAGATGGGAGATGTGGGGAGATGTGGGGAGATGCAGAGTCGCGGTCCCCGAGAGAGAACTGGACCTTTGGCGTGATTGCGCCAACCACGTTGAGGCCGGCCTCGGGGTCCGGGCCGCCGTAGCAGAGGATGGAGGCGATCTCCTGCGCGAGGACGGGCAGGAACGGGTTGAGCATCGCCTCGGCCGCAGCCTCCGGCATCAGCGACGGAACGACGTCGAGGTCGCCGATCTCAAAGTTGCCTCGGCACCGCCTCATCGCGGACGTCGTGAGCGCGTGCATGTCGTAGTCGAGCAGCATGTTTCCGCGCAGCGTGAGCTCCGCGCTGCCGTAGTCGTACGTCACCCGCATCCCGCCCACCGTCGACTGCCGCAGCGTCCACCGCCCCTCGACCCGCACGTCGATGTGCGTGAGCACAACCTGGGCGCCGTCCGGGGCCCGCCCCGCGAGCCACTGCGTGAGCAGGTCCTGCCTCTGCCACCACTCGTAGTCGTCGTAGCACATGCCGTACGAGACTCGGACCGGCGCGATGTCGACCAGCGTCAGGTTGCGCAGCGTGACCTATCGACAGGTCCTCGACATGTCCCGGATGTGTCCGCGGACGTGTCCGGCGTCAGGTTGCAGCGTGACCATCGCGCCGGGGCTGAGCGCGCCGCCGTACACCTCGATCTCAGTCCCCTCGAGGCCGAGCCGCTGCAGCACCGGCACGTCGTCGTTCGAGAGCGTCATCGTCAGCGCGTCCTTGCCGCGCATCCGCCGGATCTCAGACGCCATCCACTCGGAGAGCTGCGACGCCACCGCGTCGGAAAACCAGTCCGTCTCGCACGACGGCCCGAGCTTGAGCGCCTCAGTCCGCGGCGTCGCCTCTTCGAACGGCACCGGCACGGCCTCCTTCTCATCGCGCCACGACCAGCATGTTCCGCCGAGCAGGCGCAGCGCGCACCCGGCCTCCGCCTCCGCCGCCTGCGCCTCCGCCACCACGCCCGCCTCTGCCGCCTCCACGTTCGCCTCGACCGCCTCCACGTGCGCCTCCGCCACAGCCTCGGCGTTGTGGTTTCCCACCACCACCTCAGGACGGAGGACCGATCGCGCCGCCGCCACCATCTCGGGTCGGCGGATTGACCCGGACGCGAGCGGCAATGTGCCGACTAGGAAGGCGAGGACGGCCATGTGCGCCCCTCGCGCGCCGTGGCAGCGCATTGGCAGGGGCGCGCCTGGCTGGCAGCAGCGACTCCAGGGACACAGGGCGTAGGGGCTGGTCTGAAAGAAACAGCACAGGAAAACGGTTATTTTAAAACGCCGAGCCATCCATTACCAACACACCGCGAGCAAAAAATAAACAATAAAAAATCGCGAAAGTGCGCGCTTTCCAGCACGCCGCTACTCGCCGCTACTCGCCGCTAGCTCGCCGCTAGCTCGCCGCTAGCTCGCCGCTAGCTCGCCGCTAGCTCGCCGCTAGCTCGCCGCTAGCTCGCCGCGTGTTCGTCGGTCCCGCTACGAAGGCGCCCTACGGAATCATGCGGATGTTTGCCCTGCTCGCAGCCTCCGCCGCCGCGGTCCCGTCTAGGCTGGTGGTTACGACGACGAGAGGGTCGCCCGCTTCAGTGCAGGCAGCGCAGATGGCCGCTGCTCGGCGCGGAAACGTCAATATGACAATCCGAGCAGCCCACAAAACCCTCACAGTGGTCGAATTCGAGGACAACAGCACGGCGCGAGCCTTCCAGGACCAGGCGGAGCGCTCGGGGCTAAGGGTCGAGGAGGATCAGCGGCGCTTCCTAGCAACAAGCTCGGCCTCGGCTTCGCGGAAGCGGCAGCTAGCCGAGGAAACGCCATGGGGGATCGAGCGTGTGTACAACGAAGCGGTGCCGAACGCCTCCTTCTTCCCGTCGGCGGTGACGCATCCGCTGTGCATCATCGACTCCGGCTACCTGCTCGCACACCCTGACCTCCCCTCTGACGCCACCGCGGCGGACCCGCTCCAAGCTGACCGAGCCGGCACGACGTACTTCGGCGGCGACATCTGCAACCACGGCACGCATGCCCTCTCCGCCGCCCTCTCCGCCGCCATATCCCCTCCCCGCCGTCTCTCCGTCCGCCCCCTCTACCCCACCCTCCCTCCCTCCGTCCCACCAGGCACGCATGTCGCGGGCACCATCGCCGCAGTCGGTGGCAACGGGGAGGGAGTGGTCGGTGTCTATCCGGGCGCGCCTGACCTGAAGATAGTCAAGGTGTTTGGGGAGGTCGGCTTGCTCGACGACCCCAGCACGCCCGACGAGGATGAGGCGTGCGGCTGGACCTATGCCTCACAACTCGTCGATGCGGTTCAGCGATGTGTCGACAGCGGAGCCAAGATCGTCTCGAGTGAGCGTGCCTAGATCCCCTCCCCGTCTTTGACTCATCTAACACCCCCCCCCCCTCTTCCGCAGTGTCGCTCGGAGGTCCGGGTCGGTCGGACTTTGAGCGTGATGCCTTCCAGACATTCTTTGATGACGGCATCCTCAGCATCGCGGCCGCCGGCAACGGCGGAAGTAGCAGCTACAGTTACCCGGCGTCCTACTCCTCGGTCATGAGCGTCCCCGCCACCGACAGCAACGACAAGAAGGCGAGCTTCTCGCAGTACAACGACGAAGTCGACATCGCAGCGCCAGGCGTCGACGTCGTCTCGACTGTCGGTGCCACCCCTGTGCGAGAAGGCCGCAGCGCCGCCGCTCTCCCACCGTTCTCACGGGATCATTGTCTCCTACCTAGGCCCTCCGAGCGACACTGGGGTCGGCCCTCCGGGCTATGATTCGTACCGTGGGACCTCCATGGCCGCGCCGCACGTCTCTGGCCTGGCAATGGTGCTCTGGAACAAGTGAGCCCCCCCCCCTCCCCCCCCCCCCTCCCTCCCCCCCCTCCCTCCCCCCCCAATCAACACCACGCCCACCCACAAACACCAGCACCAACACCACCCAGAGGTCGGACCCAAACCGCCGCATCGGACACGCCTCGCGGCCACGCAGGTACCCGTCCTATACCAACGCCGACATCCGCACGGCGCTTGAGGAGGGCGCCGAGGATCTGGGCGAGACGGGCATCGACGACTACTTTGGCCATGGCCTCGTCAACTACCAGGGAGCCGAGATGAGGCTGTTCACGCCATCGCCGCCGCCGTCGCCCCCGCTCGCTCCACCAGCCCCCCCAATCGAGTTCCAGGCCACCGTGGGTGGCGGCAGCTTTGAGTCCGAGGTCTCGTGGACCCTGACGTGCAGCGGCGCGTTGATCGGCAGTGGAGGGGCGCCCTACTCCGGCACTCTTTCCGCGCCGCCCGGCGAGTGCACGCTCGACATGTACGACTCAGACGGCGACGGCTGGAACGGCAACCTGTGGGAGGGTGCGGGCTATACGTTCACGCTCGACTCCGGTTCCTACGGCAGCGCGACTTTCACCCTCACCGCCCTCCCTCCGTCCTCTCCGCCGTCACCGTCCCTGCCGCCGCTGCCGCCGCTGCCGGGCTACTGCTTCGCCACCTCATCCAAGGCCGTCGTTGTCCCCATGATTGTCGGCGGCGTGCCCGTCGACCCCGCGCGCAAGTACATGCCCGCCCCGCCCTCCCGCGCCAACGCCGCGCTCCGCTCGCCACCCGCCGCCGTCTGCTGACAGGTACACCTGGCTCGTCTCGCTCGACGGCCCGGGCTACTTTATCGGCAAACACTACTGCGGCGGCACGCTCATCGCGCCCGATTGGGTGCTCACCGCCGCGCACTGCACGCAAGACACCGTCGGCCGCGTGGCCGTCGGCATGCACGTCGTCGCCGACGTGAACACCGACCCGTGTGTCTCCTTGCACGAGGTGGCGGAGATCTTCAACCACGAGGACTACGGCTCTCCCAATTCAGAAAGCAACGACGTCTCGCTGCTCAAGCTCGCCACGCCTGTAACCGGCTATGCGCCCATCGACTTGCTCGACGGCCCGGGCATGGACACGCCCTTCCAGGAGCACCTCGCCATGCTCACCGTCGCCGGCTGGGGCACCATGTCCTCCGGCGGCGTGTCCTCGCCGGAGGCCATGGAGGTCGACGTGCCGGTGGTCAAGAATGAGGACTGCAACGTTGCCTACAGTGGCCAGATTGACGACACGATGATCTGCGCCGGCGACACCGCGAATGGCGGCGAGGACGCGTGCCAGGGCGACTCGGGTGGCCCCCTCTTCGGCATCGACGCCGACGGCAACTACGTGCTCACGGGCATCGTGAGCTGGGGCTCCGGCTGCGCCGACGCCAACTTCCCGGGCGTCTACGCGCGCGTCTCCCACTTTGATGAGTGGGTCTGCGCGAGGACGGACGGCGCGGTCTGTGGATTTTATCCTCGGTCGCCGCCGTCGCCGCCGGCCACGCCCCCGGCGCCGCCGCTGCCGCCGTCCCTGCCGCCGCCCTCCCTGCCGTCATGCCCGCTCGGCGACGTCTGCACCACCGGCCCGTGTTTGATCACCGACGGCGGCTCGTGCGCCACCTCGCCCGACTTCCCGAACGACTACCCAAACCTCGAGGGCTGCACCATCTACAACGTGCCGCCGGTCGGGCTGGACGTGATCGCCTTTGACGTGGAGGGGGACCCCCGCCCCTACTACGACTACGACGGCGACGGCGATTTCCGCAATGACTGCCCCTACGACAACCTCGTCGTCAACGGCGTGAAGTACTGCGGCACCTCGGGCCCGGCCGGTGTCGTGCCGTCGGATGGGACCATGACGTGGGTCTCTGACGAGTTTGTCACCGAGTCGGGCTGGAAGGCGCGCGCTCCTTTCTCTGCATCTGTGGCTCCCCGCACACTGCCCTCCTGAGCTCTCACGCTCACCCAGCCCCGGTGCCCAACCCCCTATGCCCCCCCCCCCCCCCTCTTACAGGTGTGCTGGGCTGCGCAGCCGCCTTCGCCGCCGGCCACGCCCCCGGCGCCGCCGTCGCCGCCGGCCACGCCGCCGCCGTCCTTGCCGGCATGCCCGCTCGGCGACGTCTGCGCCACCGGCCCGTGTTTGATCACCGACGGCGGCTCGTGCGCCACCTCGCCCGACTTCCCGAACGACTACCCGAACCTCGAGGGCTGCACCATCTACAACGTGCCGCCGGTCGGGCTGGACGTGATCGCCTTTGACGTGGAGGGGGACCCCTACCCCTACTACGACTACGACGGCGACGGCGATTTCCGCAATGACTGCCCCTTCGACCACCTCTTCGTCAACGGCGTGAAGTACTGCGGCACCTCGGGCCCGGCCGGTGTCGTGCCGTCGGATGGGACCATGACGTGGGTCTCTGACGAGTTTGTCACCGAGTCGGGCTGGAAGGCGCGCGCTCCCCCCTCTGCATAGCTCTTCGCATCTCTGGCTCCCCCCACACCGCGCTCCTCAACTCTCGCGCTCACTCAGCCCCCGTGCCCAGCCCCTATGGCCCTCCGCCTGTCCCAGGTGTGCTGGCCGCCGTCGGCCTTGCCATCTCCGCCGCCGCCGTCCGCGTCGCCCTCGCCGCCGCCTCCCTCGACCTCGCCATCTCCGCCGCCTCCATCCGCCTCGCCGTCGCCGCCACCTCCCTCCGCCTCGCCGTCGCCGCCGCCTCCCTCCGCCTCGCCGTCGCCGCCGCCTCCCTCCGCCTCGCCGTCGCCGCCGCCTCCGTCCGCCTCGCCGTCGCCGCCGCCTCCCTCCGCCTCTCCCTCCCCGCCGCCACCGTCCGCCTCTCCCTCCCCGCCACCTCCTTCCGCGTCGCCGTCGCCACCGCCTCCCTCCGCGTCGCCGTCCCCGCCGCCTCCGTCGCCCTCGCCGCCGCCTCCCTCTGCCTCGCCGTCGCCGCCGCCTCCCTCCGCCTCGCCGTCGCCGCCGCCTCCGTCCGCCTCGCCGTCGCCGCCGTCCTCCCCGCCGCAGCCACCGTCGCCGCCGCCTCCCTCCGCCTCGCCGTCGCCGCCGCCTCCATCCGCCTCGCCGTCGCCGCCGCCTCCGTCCGCTTCGCCGTCGCCGCCGCCCCCATCCGCCTCGCCGTCGCCGCCGCCTCCATCCGCCTCTCCCTCCCCGCCGCCTCCCTCCGCCTCGCCGTCGCCGCCGCCTCCCTCCGGCTCGCCCTCGCCGCCGCCTCCCTCCGCGTCGCCGTCGCCTCCCTCCGCATCGCCGTCGCCGCCGCCTCCCTCCGGCTCGCCGTCGCCGCCGCCTCCCACGCCGCCGCCGCCTTCCGCCTCGCCATTGCCGCCGCCGCCCACGCCGCCGCCACCTGCCCCTCCGCCGCCCTCGCCACCTTCTCCGCCACCGCCCTCTCCGCCGCCGCCGTCGCCGCCGTCGCCGCCGCCGGCGGCGCCGCCGCCGCCCTCCGGCTCGCCCTCGCAGCCGCCGCCCGCGCCGCCGCCGCCCTCGCAGCCACCCTTTCCACCCCTCCCCGAGGGCGTTGTCGTGGAGGAAGTGTCCGTGATCAAGTTCACCGTCGTTGTCACGATCTCCGCCGAAGTGAACGACATCGACGTTACTGAACTCGAGGCCTCCTTTCGCCCTGCGCAGCAGTGCCTCTTGCCAGAGTGCCAACTCACCGTGACGCTCCACCCCGTCGAGCGATCGGCAGCCCGTCGGGCACTCCAGACTGCGGGAACGGTTGCTTCGAGCACGGCCAGCGTGTTCAAGGATGGCAACACACTTTCCGCCGTGCGCAACGCGAACTATGTATTCGCGAGAAACTCAGCCACCCAAGCCGGCAATATCCTGAATCAGCCCGTCAGCGAGGTCGACCCCAACGTCAACGAACGCGAGGACACCGAGCCGCGCGCGGTCGCGCCGCCGCCGCCCTCCGCCCCGCCCACGTCGCCGCCGCCCTCGTTGCCCCCACTTGACCTGAACCCGCAGTCCATGGACCCGTCGTGCTTCCCGAGCTCTGCGATGGTGCAGCGTGCCGACGGCGAGACCGCCCCCCTCTCCTCGCTCTCCGCCGGCGACTCGATCCTCGTCGCTGCGGCCGACGGCACCCTCGCCTTCGATGCCGTGTGAGAGGGGGGGGTTCACTCGTTTCACCGTCGCTTGCTTCTACTAGGCACCCTCGGCTTCGACGTCGTCTCCTCCTTCTCGCTGGCCGACCCGTCCGCCAAGGCGGTTTTCCTCTCGCTCGCCACCGCGACGGCGACGGTCGCGCTCACCCCGACGCACAAGCTGCCCGCCGGCCCGGCAACGGCGCTCAAGCAGGCGTCCGAGGTTGCCGTTGGAGAGACGATCTGGCTCGCGTCGCCGGCCGCGGGCGCGCTCGTGCAGGCGCGCCTATACCCCCAGCACCACACACCCCTGCCTCTCCCGATGCGACCACCCCTCTTCCCCCGGCCAGGATCCCGTCCTCAAGATAACCACGGTCGTGGCCGACGGGCTGCACAGCCCGCTCACCAAGCACGGAGGCTGGCCAATCGTTGACGGCGTCGCGACCTCGTACAACAGCGCGGCCGTCGTCGCGCGCAACAAGTACCTCGTACCGCTCGTCGAGGCGGTCTGCCCCTCCCTCGGCCGCCTCGTCGTGGCGGCCGCGAACCCAAAGGCGATGCACTACATCGATGGCGAGGTGATCTCCCGCGCCCAAGTTTAGAGTGTCACTTAGCCCCACTCTCCCAAACCCACCACCCGCCGCCCACTTTCGCTTCGTCGCTCGACCAGGTGGTCGAGCCGCTCTCTTCGCTCGAGCTTGCGCACGCGGCCGTGGTCACGCTCACGGCCGCCAGTACCACGTTTGGCGCGCGCTCAAGCTCGCGCCATCGTTTGTCGTAGTTGGGGAGAGCTCACCTCAAGTGAGCGAGAGACGGAGCCCCCACGTTTACAAACCAAAGAAATTCGCGATCGACCCATGTGCCATGAGTTTCGCGCGACGGATCTTGTAAGGGACGAATGGACTCATTGCACTTGGAGTGAGCGACTGAGTTTTCTTTTTTTGAAAGAAGGCGTCGTACCTTGCAATGCCCGTCGTACCTGAGCACGTTGCAATGCCGCGCGGCGCGCGCCCCGCGTGCTCCAGGCCCGCCCCGAGGTACATCGAAAAGAAGCGGCAGGACAACGGGTACGCTGCTTCGGCCTTGTCGATGCAAAGCACTGTCGACTTGACCGACACGTGGTGCTGCGGCGCCACGCCCTTGCTATTCTCCATTGTCAACGGCCCCGCGGAAACCCTCGCAAAGCTCGACCGCGACTATCCGTCGCTGGCAAAAATGGCGGCCGACGGTGGCGCCTACGACCCGCCGCAGCTCAACCCGGCTCGGACCTTTGTCAGCTGCTGCCTCGGGCTGCCATGGCCCGATTCGTGCAATCTCGGCACGGTGAATTGGTTCTCGCACCGGTCGCCGCTATGCGCGCTGTGCCCCGCCGCCGTCTGTCTGGGCTACATGAAGTGCTGCTTTGGGTTCACCGAGCTGTCGCTGCTGGAGAGCGGAGACGAGGTCTTCATCGAGATGCTCCAGCGAGGCGTGGCACCGGAACAGTGCCCGGAGCGGCTAAAGGGCCTCTACTGGATGCAAGACAACCTCGCCAACGAGGTGCTAGTCACGTTCCAGGACGCCTACTGGCAGCCGGCGACAGCGACGGCGCCATTTCTCGGCACCAAGGACCTCGGCCTCAACTTCACGCGGGACCCGACCTGCTTTGGAGTGTGCAACGGCCCGCCCTTCTCCCCGTTCACGTGCCCGCCGGTTGGCTGCTGCCCCTGCCTCTGCCTCCCCTGCTGGGCCGTCGCCCCGTGCGGCTCCACCCGCAGTCTGCCCGGCTGCTGCCTGCGCCGCACGCCAATGACGTTGGTGTCGTCCCCGGACCAGCGGTGGATCGACCTTGGGCTAGGCAACTTCATCTTCATCCCGACTGCGGGTGAGACGCTCGTCGCGCCGGGCGGAGAGCCGGTCGCCTTTGACGCGGCGCAGGACCTCCTTCGCGTCTCGTTCTACCCCGAGCAGGGCCTGTCGAGCATCAACTACCAGTACCGCGTGCGGAGGGTGGCGCATCTCTCAGAGAGCGGGGCGCTGGTCAAGACGGAGGCGTGGGATGATTTGGTGGCGAAGGTTCGCGCGACGAATGAGACGCCCGGCTGCCTGGGCGACCGCTGCTACTGTAACCTGCCGCTCGAGCAGCGGCTGCAAAACTCCCTCCTCTACCAAAACGACAGGCAGTTCTTCCGGCTGCCACCGAGGCCGGCGTCCATGGCGCTGGGCCGCGGCTGATGCGGAGGAAGTACCCCGCCCCTCCACTGGCCCTGCCGATGCCGATGAACGGCTCCGGGCGGTGTGTCGAACCTGTGTGCTGTGCGAGAGAGTTGAAAGGGAGAGGGGGCTGTGTTCTCTAGGCCCCTAGGACGATGTACTTGGAGCACACTTGGAGTGCAGTCATCAGCCTCACTATCCAGGGCCGGGGAGCTAAGAACAAAGAAGCGCACCACCGGGCCGATGCGAATGCATTTTTTCTTTTTTCACTTGCATCGCAATGAGTGCCAGACAGCGTTTATGTGAGACAGCAATGAAGGCGCTGCTGCTTTTTGCCCTCACGCCCTCCCTGTCTCACGGGCTCTCGCTCGGCCTCGCGAGCGTGCGATCGGTGGCGCCTCGGTGCGCGGCGGTCGCCCTGGACGACGCGCCGGGCAGCAGCCTGGCTCGCGATGCGTGCGCCGCCGATAGCGAAGCGCTGCTGGATTCCTTGGATCGTTGGCTGCGCCGGCAGTCCATCCGGTCGGTGCTGCCGCCGAGCCAGGCGCGGCACCTGCTTCGCGACCTACGCGACGACCACCGCTTCTGGGCGCAGCAGCGCCGCCAGTTTGCGCGCGCCTGGAACCTGGTCGAGGCCGGCCTTCGGCAGGAGACGCGGCCGGTCGGCGAGCTGCTGGGCAACGAGACGGCGTCCAAGGTGCTTTCCTATTCGGAGGACATGGACGTCGATCCCGCCATCGTCAACGCCCTCATCCGCAGCGAGGTTGTCGAGGCCATGCTTGGACACGTCCTGTACGATGGTGCCGCTCCCCCCCCGCCGCCGCCGCCGCCGCAGCCTGCCCTCGCGCGCGCACCCCCTTCCCCCACAGCGCCGGCCGCCTGCGTCCGAGATGCCTCCCCTGCTGGTTGTCACCGATGTCCAGGCATCGGCCAGTTTCTGATCCAGTCCGACCCCATCGGCATGGCCCTCTCCAAGCTCCCGATCCTAGGGCCGATCCGCGCGCAGCTGGTCGACGCGGCGCGGCGCGAGGTGGACGCTTTGGTCGGCCCGCAGGTCGAGGGGTTCCTCGGCTCCTACTCCGCCGCCGCCGCCGAGTCTGCGGTGTCCTACCTGCTGGCCGAGGACAACAGCCCGAAGCTGCGCGCCGCGCGCCGCCAGCTCGCCTCGAAGCTGCTCAACCGGCCGCTCTGCAAGCTGGTAGCCCCCACGGCTAGAGAGATCACCCGAGATCACCCGAGATCGCAAGCTGGCGGCGCATGGCTAGAGAGACCACCCGAGATCGTGGACGTGCCGACGACGTGTCTGTGGACGTGTCTTTGCAGGTGAACGGGTCTGACCTCGAGGCAGCCATCGCACGGGACACGATCTGGGCGGCGGTGCGGCAGTTCAAAATGCCAAACGAGGGCGCGCTGCTCGACCAGCTGTACGGCGAGTTTGGAGACGAGCCCTTCTCGATCTTGCTACCGCGCGACGCGGCAGCCAAGGCGGCGGCGCCGCCCTCGGCCCCGCTCTTCGAGCGCGGCCGCGCCATCCTGCGCGATATCCTCGCTAGCTTCCTCGCGTCGGGCGAGTGGGAGGAGTGGAGACGAAACGGCCCGCTGTCCGAGCCGTTGCCGCCGCCGCGGACGGCGGTGCTGACGCCGCCGGCCGCCGCGGCCGCCGCCGCCGCCGCCGCCGCCGCCGCCGCCGATGCCTCCGCCGCCGCCGCCGCCGATGCCGATGCCGACACGGACGCCGGCGGCGCGCCCGATTTCGGGGCGATGAGCCGCGCCGATCTTGAGGCATACGCACGCGCCGCGCACGCCGCGGCCGGCCAGCCGCCTCCGCCCGCGCACGGGGCTGGCAGCCGGCACGGGGCAGGCGGTGCGGCGGGGTTGCATGCGGCCGGCGGCGGTGACGAGCCGCGGAGACGGCGCGTCGACTGCAGCGAGAAGCGGCTGGGCGAGTGGGACGGATGGGACTGAGCCGGTGTGGGCGGGCCCCATCGCGCGGTGGGTCGCTCGCGGAGCATGCCTCTCTCTCAGCCCGGTGGTGGCTGGCCTCCTGCGCAACTCCGTCCCTCCCTCCCTGTCATGCCGATGCCGCCGCCGGTGTGTGGCGGCGGTCTCGAGGGCTGGGACGGTCTGGCGGCGTCCGAGGTGCCGGGGGAGAGAGAGGAGGGCGGTGTGTGAGAGAGACGCATAATTACTCGTTTCTTTGTCGCCTGAGCAAAAATGATGAGAGGCTGAGCAAGCGAAATGGGTTAGAAAATATAAAGCCGTTTAAGAGACCGCCGGTCGGGAGTTGTGCGAATGTGCCATGCCCGATTTCGTTCTCCCCCATTTGTGTGCCAAAAAAGTGGTGTACTTTAGCACGCATCTCAACAGGAGCTGCGCAGCTCTCCTTTACAGTGATAGGAAACGTTCGGTCCGCACTCCTCAAAGCGCCCGCCGGTCGCACACCACTCCATGTCGAGCTCGCCAGCGGGGGTGGTGCACGCCCGGCGGAGCAGGTTTGCGAGCGCCTCTGCTCGGTCCAGGTCCTTGTTGACGTGCACCCCCTTTGATGCGACGGCCGCGGTCCTGTACGCTGCTAGCGTGCCATTCGCGAAGCCGTCGTCGAGGCCGCAAAAGCGGAGGACCCGCAGCAGAGTGCCCTCAAAGTCGGCCACCCAGTCCTGCAGGAGGTCGAGTGTGATTGCGCGCGGGCCGTGGTCCTGGACCGACGCCGCCATGTGATCCATCTGCCTGATGGTGCCCAGCGTGTTTCCTGCCAGCTGGCAACGCAGCGCCTCCGCGTCACACCTGGCGAGAGCGAGCTTGCCGTACAGACCGAGACTGGCATTCGTCGAGATAAAGTCGCAAAAGTCTCCTCGCTGGAACGGCTGGCGCGAGTAGAGCCAATCTTCGCACAGCCGTGCCCCACAGCGCGGCCTTGACCTCCCTATCCTCATGTGGTACAGGTACGCCGACACCACCATCGACACAGGGTCCCGCACGTCATGCACGAGGCACCGCACGGCGGGCATCTCTGCCGCCGGCCACTGGTATGCGTGCTCGTTCCACCCGACCGCGACACCGTCCGGCGAGTCCTCCAGAAAGCTTCGGAGGGCAGCCGGCTCCCACCAGTACCCTCTGCTCTTGACTCCATCGCCCAGGCCGGTGTTGAGCAGCCGCACTGTGCCTGGCCGCGCTTGCACCATTGCGCGCGCAAGCGCCGCGTTCAGCGCGGTGCCCGTCTTGTGGTGGGAGGCGAAGAGAATGAGCGCGGCTCGACTCGACCGCCCTACCTCGCCCCATGACGGTTCCGCGCTGCGGCCAGGCACAGAGGCACTCGACATCGCACAAACTTGCAAGCGAGCGTCCTTTCGATGATCTACCCGGTACTCAAAAAGAGTTTAGACTCAAAAAGAGATTGGAAGGACGTCGATTCCCCCCCCGACACGCCTCCCCCACAAGTCGAGATTGGAGATTGGAGATCGGATATGAAGATCGGAGAAGCAAAATATGACGTTGAAGATTGGAGATTGGAGATGGAGATCGGAGATCTGACTGGATCCGGCAAAATATGACGCTGGAGATTTGGAGATTGGAGATGGAGATCGGAGATGATTTTTTATTTTCATTTTTTATTTTTGGCCCGAAGAGCCTGCGGCGCCGGTTTTAACTTTACGGTGTGGGGGAACCATGTGTAGTGAGCTTTTTATTATCAAAAAAAGAAAAAGATGATGACAGCGGCGTCATCTCCAATCTTGCGTCGACACATCTCCGAGGGCGGCGCAGCCAAGCCCGAGTAGTGGTCTTCTTGAGGCGCGTCAGCGCCGAGTCCGTGAGGAGCGGCCCCAGCTTGCTGGGTGCGGCCCCGCCGCGGGCCGTAGCGAGAATCGCGCAGCGAGTCGGCCGGAGAGGTTGAAACCGGCGCCGCAGGCTCTTCGGGCCAAAAATAAAAAATAAAAAATAAAAAATCATCTCCGATCTCCATCTCCAGAGGGGTGGAGGGTGGAGGGGTGGAGGGGTGGTTGAGCCCTCTAGCTCTATCGATATAGCCCTACCCCTCCCGCCGTTTTAGGGCCTCCCCACCCGCTTATGCTGAGTGATGCATAATGCGGACGATACGTAAATGGCTAATGCGTAGCACATAGCGCCAGTGCGACATCGGCAGCGCTGCACTGTTTGCTGAGACATAAAGGCAAAAACATCGTACGTATTGCATAAGACACGCTATGGACTATGCATTCGCGCGACGTCTGACCCTGCCAATGCATATAGGCAGGACACACGGGTGCATATACAGGGCCGGTACGTATACATAGCAGTACTGATAACGTCTCGGGTGTCGAGGGGTGTCGAGGTGTCGATATGGGCACCTTGACACCGGCGAGCATGGTACCAGCCTAGATGGTGTCGAGGGGTGTCGAGGGTGTCGAGTTGGCATGGGGTGTCGAGCTCGAGGACGAGGTGTCGAGTTGGTGTCGAGGGCTCCGGCTCAGGTCAGAGGGCCCAGCGACTCGTCGGTTGGGTGGGTGTAAACGGGCATTGCCTGTGGTCTTCAACGCACAAAGGGTGTGAATAGAGCTCTCTTGATCCTTCTGAGCACGAAGACCACTCGAACTCTTCTGCAGACTCTAGTGTTTCCGGTTTTCATAACCTGTGAAATAGTTTTTGCGCCCGCCGCAGCCCGCCCTATTTCGCGCCAGGGCCACGAGAGCCCTGGAAGAGCCCAGCTGGCATGTTCTATCGCCCGGGTGTCGGGCTGTCTACATACAGACGTCTCGTCGCCGTGGCCGACGCATGGCTGGTCCGACGTGTGGAGGAGTTTGACCTCAGCCAGGCCGTCGGTGTCGGCGGGCTGACGGCGGCCGCCGGAATCGCGATTCGCTCTGCCAGCTGCCAGCAGCCTCGTGTCGCCGCTCTCGTTGGCGCAGCAGCAGCGATTGGCCTTTGCGCCGTCGCTCGGCGGCGTCACCGCCCATCCGACCCGCGCAGCTCCTGCAGCTCCTGCAGCTCCTGCTGTCAGTCTTCTGCTCTCACGCACCTCACTCGCCGCGCGCGGATTGTGCGCCGCGCCAAGCAGGACACGTGCTCATGCAAACAATGCGAGAACTTGGTTGCGCCGCTTAGTGGCGGCGCTGCTTTAGAGAGAGAGAGGAAGCGGCAGCGTGGGAAGCAAAGCAGATGGAGGCGGCGCGGCATGCCAAGGAGCTGCTGCTGGCGGAGGTTGAGCGGCTAAGTGCAGCAAGGGCCCAAGGGCAAGAAGGGCAAGAAGAAGAAGAAGAATCTTACGCGAAGAAGAAGAATGTTGGCGTGGGCGATACGGGCGCCGCTAGGCTCAACAAGGAGGTGCTGTGCAGTTAGAGAGCTCGTAGCGAGCTCGATTTTGATGAGAATTTGATGAGAAATATCTCAATTTTGAGCCAAAAACGCCAAAAAAAATCGGCGCCTGCGGCGGGCCAGCCTCCGGCGGCGCCTGCGGCGGGCCGCTGCCCAGACCCCGTTTACACCCGAGCTATGCCCCACGACCTGAGCCGGAGCCGAGGCGGGGTTTGGTGTCGAGGTGTCGAGGCCAGGGCTCAGTGCTGACTGTTGTGTTCTGCGCCCGTGTCCGGGTGTGGAGATGCGCGGGTCGCCCCCCCCTGCCCACCAATTTGTGTGTGTGGGGAGAAATTTACCTGTGCAGTCTTACCTGTTCATGCGATGGCACACAAGCGCGCGCCTGCCTGCCCCGAAGGCAGGCCTGGCGCGGTGCGCCCTGTGCGTCTCCGGCGGCCATCACAGGCGCGTGGCCGTGCTTTCGGTGGGCCCGCCATCATATGTCGCGCCATCGCACGCTCGCTCGCTGCGGAGGTCGACTCATCACAAGGTCGACTCACAAGGCTGCCGTCGAGACCGCGCCTTGTTCCACGCCGCCCGCCGCGGCGGCCAGGACCGCAGCGGGCGACTCGCCGGCGCGCCGCAGCGCCGCGCCGAGGTCCGCGCCGTACGAGTAGTCGTACCGGCTGGCGTGCGCCTCGAAGTCGCGCAGCACGCGCTCCACCAGCTCGCGCGAAACCACGGAGCGCCCCTCCTCGCGCGCGGCGCCGCCTGCCGTCGCGCGCGCCCGCTCGCCTCCTAGCTCGCCTCCCGTCGGCCTCGCCTCGCCGCCTGTCGTCGCGCCCGCCCGCGGCATGTCCTCAGCCGCCGGCTCCGCGGCCGCCACCTCGCGCAGGAGCCGCGCGTGGTCGGCAAAGTGGGACCGGCGCATCGACGCGCGAAGATCGAAGCCGCCCGCCGCCGCGCCGCCGCCCGCCGCCGCGCCGCCGCCTGCGGCGGCTGCGGCCGCGTTCCAGAGGTACTCGTCCAGGAGCGCCTCCTCGTGGCGGAAGTGCGCCTCATACGCGCGCCGCACCTCTGCAAGCGCCGCGGCACTGCGTGTGGCGGCGAGCTCGCGCAGCGCCGCCGTGCACGCCGCGTGCTCGTCGTCGAGAGCGGCAATTCCCACGCTCGGGACGCGTCCCGGGGCGAGACGCACCTGCGCTGCGGGCGATGCGACGGGATCGTCGACGTCTCCACCGCGGCCGCCGCCGCGCCGTTCCGACTGCGGCGTGGCCGCACCACACGTCTCCGCCGCCCTCGAGAGTTCCAATCCGTCCACCACGGCGAGGGGCGCGTCCGGCGGCGGCGGCGGCGGCAGCGACGGCCTCGACTTTGCGCCGTCGAGCAGCGCGTCCAGGAGCGACTCGACGTGATGGAACGCACGCTCCCTCACCTCCAGGTACGCCGCCGTCGCGCGGCTTGCGATGCGGCCGTCGCTGCCGTACACAATGAAACCACCGCAACCGAGCTGCCCCCAGGCGGGGTTGTCCTCTGTGTACGCGACGGTGCACGCTGACAGCTTGAGCTCCTTCACGAAAGTGGACGCGAGCTGAGGCCCAGCTAGGCTGACACACACAAAGGCCACGCGCCCAGAATACTTGCCGCTGGCCCACTTGTCCATCTGGGACGCACAGGGCCAGCACCCGCCTCATCCCGTGAAGAGATGCAGCACCAGCGGGCGGCCCGCGGCGAGCTCTTGCAGCCGGAGCGTCGTGCCGGCCGCGTCGCCCAATGGCGCGACGAGGCTGAGGCGGTCGACGGGAGGGCTCTCCATCGGGACGACGAAGGCAGACGATGATCCGAGCAGCGCTGCGAGCGCAGGGAGCACGGAAGGAAGCCGGCCGCGGAGCATGCTGCCGGTCTTCGGTCGTCGGCCAGCTCCCTCTCGGCGGTGGCCGCTCCAGGTGTTTCCGACTTTTTTTGAGCTTAGCCTTCGATGTTATAAAACAAAGCAAGGCGGGACATGGCATATCACTCTCGGCCCCACAGACATCCCGCACACCCGCCGCCCCCGCGCGCGCCCCACCTCGGCCGGGAGAGAGGGGAGTGACAGTTTGGGATGAAAGCCCGAGTATGTTGAGTCCTGGCTCAACAACGCAGGGTTCAAGAGGGGGTGGTCCGGCTCACAAGTCCGGCTCACGCGCCTCGAGCTGACCATCTACCGCACTGAGCACTTCCGCCCCCTCGCTCCCAGCCCATCCACCTCGCCTCGGGCCGCGCCGCGCAATCTCGGGCGATCTCGCGCCATCTCGGGGCCGCGCCGCGCGATCTCGGGCGATCTCGCGCTATCTCGGAGCTCCACGCCACGCCGCCCCCCCCCCCATCCCCCTCACCTCACCCACCGCCGCGCCGCGCTATCTCGGGCGATCTCGGAGCGTCGCTCGCGCGGCGTCACACCTGCTCAAAAAAAGGAAGGGCCTGGTTGGAGCCACGGGGCTCACGAGGACGTGCTCGCTCGGTTCTCGCCGCCTCGCCCTGCGCCACTTGGGCCGGTGAGGCGGCGCCCCACTTTTTTTTCCTTTTGGAGCGCCTTCGTTGTTAATAGTACAAACCCAATGGTCCCTTGCTGAATCCGTGTTGGATGATCGATGAACGAATCCAACGAGCAACGTTTGCAACGAAGCCCCCGCGTGCCGGCTGCCGGTGCCGCCCCACTCGCCCCTCGCCGCCGTGCGACGCGGGGCACGACGGGGCGTGAGCCCTGAATGAACGTCGTCACGGTTCACCCTTTGAAGAGTGAGAGTGGAGATGTGGAGAGTTGGTGCGTGCGCGGTGCGGGTGCGCTGCGCCCGTCTGTCTGTGTCTGCTGTCTCAGCAGCCGCGTGCCCGCCCCCAAGCACGAGAGCGCGGCGATATGAACATGTGGTCCAAAGGCGCGCGCCCCCAAGCACGGTGTTCGCCGGGTCGCTCCATCGGTTCGTCGTCGTCCACCAGCCCCCGGGGCGCTGCCCACCAGCACCGAGGGCTGTGAGCGGGGAACATCACGAGGAGAACACACTGAACCACCAGCCCGACGCTCACTACAAGTGACAACGGCCGATCGAAGGACCTGCCGCGAGGTCGCCCCACCGCGCCGCAACCGGAGGTGCCCTGCGCCAACCGCAGCCGTCGCTCTTCACCGTCACTTGATTTTGCTGTACGCGTAGCAGCCGCCGATACAGACCAGCGCCCCCAAGATGGCGATGGGCGAGTGCGTGTCGCGAAGGAAGACACGCGATGCCCCACGCAATGACGCCAATCTTGTTGAAGCAGCCCAGCACCATGAAGGACGTTGCGGTGACGAGGCTCTGCAACCACAGCCCGGTGTGTAGGATATGAGGGCGCCCGCGCGGCGCAGCTTGCCGCGACTGGCACAAAGACGCTGAACTTGCGCATCCGGCGCGCGAGCAGAGTGATCTGCCTGCCCTCGCGGAAGAAGGCCATGAGCACCAGCGTGAAACACGCGCCGATGCCATATTGAGCAGCATGAGGCCAGGCTTGCTCACCGAGACGCCGCGGACGGCGAGCAGGTGGCGGCGCTGCAGCATGCGCTCCGCGCACGCGAAGGCGAGGTTGAGGAGCAGCAGGAAGAGCCCGATCGGCGAGAAGCTCAGGTCGGCTGACTCGTACATCAGCACGCCGATTGCGATCGCCGCCGTGCTGCCAGCACTCCACGCATCGCACTTGAGGTTGTCCGGCTGGTGCAAGAGCGACTCGATGGCCAGCGTGACGATGGGACCAGGTTGTGCACCACCACGAAGGTGCCAATAGTTACGTAGCGAAGCGCGAGTGGATGGAGGTGGCCATCATCGCCGCGAAGGGAATTTTTAGCTCGGATTGTATCCGGATACCTTGAGTTATGCCGGTACGAGAGCGCCCCCGCGCCTGCCCCGTCGGCGTCGCAGCGAGTCAAGTCAAGTCAAGCCAATACGAATGAACGAAAATCACAAAAATCATTTCTGCGCCACAGGCGTCAACGCTACTCACATTCCACATCGTCCACGTCTCACGACGAGTTCAGCTCTGTACACTACATATGTATACCATGCACATTCACGTGGCCACGGTTCCAATTTCCATTCTCCATTCACACGTATCCGTAAACGTAGAACTTGCACACCGTCAGCCCCGCCGCAGACGGCCGGTTGAGGTAGATGTAGCGCCCCAACGCGTTGATCTCCACCTCCAACATCACGTTCGACGACACGCTCACGTCCGACTTCACCAGCGCGTTGCCCGTGTACGTCTCCGCCGTCGAGCCGAGATAGATGTCGACGTCCGTCAGCCGTTCCGCGCAGCAGTCGTTGCGGTTCTGCAGCCGCACGTAGCGCACATACACCTCGCTCCCGAGGTCGACGCCCCACGTGTGGCTTGTGTATTGGCCGCACTCGGCCCACGGCCGTCCCGTCGTGCTGTCGGCATATGACAGGTCGCTCACGGGCGCCTGCTTGTTGTAGACGCTCGAGTCCTGGTACGTGGTGGCCGTGCGAAGGTCGAGCAGCTGCGCTGCTGGTGGCGGCGACGGAGGCGCGGGCGGTGGCGGCGGCGAGGGCGGCGGCGGCGGCGGCGATGGTGGCGACGGCGGCGGTGGAGGCGGTGATGGTGACGGCGGCGGCGCGGGCGAAGCGAAGACGTAGAACTTGCACACCGTCAGCCCCGCCGCAGACGGCCGGTTGAGGTAGATGTAGCGCCCCAACGCGTTGATCTCCACCTCCAACATCACGTTCGACGACACGCTCACGTCCGACTTCACCAGCGCGTTGCCCGTGTACGTCTCCGCCGTCGAGCCGAGATAGATGTCGACGTCCGTCAGCCGCTCCGCGCAGCAGTCGTTGCGGTTCTGCAGCCGCACGTAGCGCACATACACCTCGCTCCCGAGGTCGACGCCCCACGTGTGGCTTGTGTATTGGCCGCACTCGGCCCACGGCCGTCCCGTCGTGCTGTCGGCATATGACAGGTCGCTCACGGGCGCCTGCTTGTTGTAGACGCTCGAGTCCTGGTACGTGGTGGCCGTGCGAAGGTCGAGCAGCTGCGCTGCTGGTGGCGGCGACGGAGGCGCGGGCGGTGGCGGCGGCGATGGCGATGCGGAGGGAGGCGGTGGTGACGGTGAGGCGGAGGGAGGCGGCGGAGATGGTGATGCGGAGGGAGGCGGCGGCGAGGGCGAGGCGGACGGCGGCGGGGGCGAGGGCGATGCCGAGGGAGGCGGCGGCGACGGCGACACGGATGGCGGCGGGGGTGACGGCGATGCTGAGGGCGGCGGGGGCGACGGCGATGCTGAGGGCGGCGGCGGCGAGGGTGAGGCGGACGGCGGCGGCGGCGACGGCGAGGTGGAGGGAGGCGGCGGCGAGGGCGAGGCGGAGGCGGGCGGTGGCGACGGCGAGGTGGAGGGAGGCGGCGGCGAGGGCGATGCTGAGGGAGGCGGTGGTGACGGTGAGGCGGAGGGAGGCGGCGGAGATGGTGAGGCGGAGGGAGGCGGCGGCGAGGGCGAGGCGGACGGCGGCGGGGGCGATGCCGAGGGAGGCGGCGGCGACGGCGACACGGATGGCGGCGGGGGTGACGGCGATGCTGAGGGCGGCGGGGGCGACGGCGATGCTGCGGGCGGCGGCGGCGAGGGTGGGGCGGACGGCGGCGGCGGCGACGGCGAGGTGGAGGGAGGCGGCGGCGACGGCGAGGCGGAGGCGGGCGGTGGCGACGGCGAGGTGGAGGGAGGCGGCGGCGAGGGCGATGCCGAGGGAGGCGGTGGCGAGGGCGATGCTGAGGGAGGCGGTGGCGACGGCGACACGGATGGCGGCGGGGGTGACGGCGATGCTGAGGGCGGCGGGGGCGAGGGTGAGGCGGACGGCGGCGGCGGCGACGGCGAGATGGAGGGAGGTGGCGGCGACGGCGAGGCGGAGGGAGGCGGCGGCGAGGGCGATGCTGAGGGAGGCGGTGGCGGCGACGGCGAGGTGGAGGGAGGCGGCGGCGACGGCGAGGCGGAGGGAGGCGGCGGCGACGGCGAGGTGGAGGGAGGCGGTGGCGAGGGCGATGCTGAGGGAGGCGGTGGTGACGGTGAGGCGGAGGGAGGCGGCGGAGATGGTGAGGCGGAGGGAGGCGGCGGCGAGGGCGAGGCGGACGGCGGCGGGGGCGATGCCGAGGGAGGCGGCGGCGACGGCGACACGGATGGCGGCGGGGGTGACGGCGATGCTGAGGGCGGCGGCGGCGAGGGTGGGGCGGACGGCGGCGGCGGCGACGGCGAGACGGACGGCGGCGGCGCGGGCGAAGCGTAAACGTAGAACTTGCACACCGTCAGCCCCGCCGCAGACGGCCGGTTGAGGTAGATGTAACGCCCCAACGCGTTGATCTCCACCTCCAACATCACGTTCGACGACACGCTCACGTCCGACTTCACCAGCGCGTTGCCCGTGTACGTCTCCGCCGTCGAGCCGAGATAGATGTCGACGTCCGTCAGCCGCTCCGCGCAGCAGTCGTTGCGGTTCTGCAGCCGCACGTAGCGCACATACACCTCGCTCCCGAGGTCGACGCCCCACGTGTGGCTTGTGTATTGGCCGCACTCGGCCCACGGCCGTCCCGTCGTGCTGTCGGCATATGACAGGTCGCTCACGGGCGCCTGCTTGTTGTAGACGCTCGAGTCCTGGTACGTGGTGGCCGTGCGAAGGTCGAGCAGCTGCGCTGCTGGTGGCGGCGACGGAGGCGCGGGCGGTGGCGGCGGCGATGGCGATGCGGAGGGAGGCGGCGGCAACGGCGAGGCGGAAGGAGGCGGCGGCGACGGTGATGCGGAGGGAGGCGGCGGCATTGCGCCAGAGACGTAGTCTGACGTGCATGTCCCTGGGCAGATGGTGGCATGCCAGCTCGACGATGATGCACTCTCGTAGCAGTACAAGTCACCGCTCGCTTGCTCGCCGCTGTGGATACCCCAGCAGTACGGGTGACTCACTGCACACGCACAGCCAGTTGGCGGTGAGGGCGGTGGCGGCGACGTCGGCGGCGAGGGTGGCGGCGGATGCGACGGTGCCGAGCTGCCCAAGTCCTCGAGGATGAAGAGGCCGCGGTTCTGGTCGGACACGACGACGAGGCCGCTCGCGGGGAAGACGTAGGTCCCCCACGCGCCGTTCCAGTTCTTCGTGCCGTCGCCGTCGGGGTACGTGTCAAAGTAGCCCATCTCCGAGCGCGAGCTTAGGTCGAAGACGCGCATGCCCGAGGCATAGTTGGCGACGTACAACCGGCCGTTGCGGCAGATGTGGTTGTGCGAGATGGCGCCGACGCCGTTGGTGAACGAAGTGAGGAATGAGGGACTGCTCAGGTCGGAGACGTTGAACTCGAAGATCGTGGTGGGCGCCCCTGAGCTGTATGAGAATAATTCGTCGCCCACGTACGCGCGCATCGTGCCGATGTCAACCCACACGTTGTGCGAGTACACAGCGCCGGGCCAAGTGCCGTTGCCGAGCAGGGCGATCGCGCTCTTGTCGGTCACATCCCAGATCTGCAGCCGCGCCCCCCATCCCCATCCCAGAGCTCTAGCCGCGAAGAAGATCTGCTTGCCGGCGTACGGCCCCGACGCGAACGTGGTCACCTGTCCGTCGTGAACGTAGCCTTCCCCAAACTTGCCAATGTATTGCGGCGCGGCGGGGTTGGCGTTCAGGTCGTACATGCGCACGTTCTTGTTGTCATTCCAGCCGCCGACGCGGTACAGGTAGCCGCTAACCTCGTCAACCACCACGTTGTGGCTCGATTCGGGCCCGCCGCCGTTGTCAATGGCCGCGGGGCCGACGGAGATGGACGGTGGGTCGGAGTCCAGGCCCGAGAGGTCGAAGACGACGATGCCCGGCTGGTCCAACGCCTCGGTGACATAGTACGCGTGATGGCCGAAGACCTTGACGTCCTTCCACGAGCTGCTCGGCGACGTGAAGCTCGGAGCGGTGACCACGGCGGCCGTCTGCACGTCGACGGCGCTCAAGCCCGTCATGTAGCACATGAGCGCCCACTCCTTGCCGGTGGCCGCCGACGTGTAGCCCCAGATGTCGCTGCCGTACACGCCGCTGCAACACGTGCTGATGGGCACGTGGTGCTTGAGCGCGACGTTGAGCGAGTCGAAGTTGGCCGCCGGCTCGGCCGGGCCGGACTTCGGCGGCGTGGACGGGCGCATGTGGGTCTCGCCGGCGGGCGACGTCATCGCCATCCGGGCCATGTTCTGAAGATGTCGCCTCTGATTAGCGGAGGGCGCTGTGAGCGCCGTCGCGTCGGGGAGTAAGAACGGGGAGAGAACAAGGGCTGAGCCCAGGCCGCTGAGGCCGAGCATGTGAAAGCCGGGCGCGATACGATGGGCACCCGGGGGGGGGGGAGGGAGCCGGTATCGACGAAAGGGACCGCTATAGCAGGAGACGGTGGTGAACGACTCGTGCGCGCTTTTCTGACGTTTGAGCCGCCATCGAAAAAAAGTCTTACTAGTATCCTAACGGTGTGGGGGCGCGGAGGGCTTGTTGGCGAGCCAAAATGGTGTTTTCCGAGGCGCTGCGCTAGGCTCAGAGCGAGTTCGCGCTGCGCTAGGCTCAGACGGCGAGTTCGCGCTGCGCTAGGCCCAGACGGCGAGTTCGCGCGGCTAGGCTCACAGATGCGAGTGCGCTGCGATAGAAGAAAAAAACAGGGTCGAAACGACAACCGAAGGGAGGACTGTGTAGTGTAATCAGGAGGGCGCAGGCGAGGAAGGCGCAGACGAGGCGGCCCTCCGGAAGAAAGCCAAGGCGGAGCGGCGCAAGGAGCAGCGGCACGCCGCGGCCGCGGCGGCAGGCCGTGTGCCCGGCCAACATGGGGAGGGAGGCGCGGCAGGAGGTCCCTCCTCCTTAGGCTGTACGAGGTTTTCCTCTCGCACCCCGTCTGTTTTCCTTTCCTTTTTTCTCTACAGCACCCTCTCTTTTCCTCTCTATTTTCCCGAGAAAACTCCGTGGAAATCGTCAAATTTTTGGCTCTGAGCCGAGTCTGAGGCTGGTTTGGGCCCAAAATCAGCCAAATTTTAGGCCAAATCGTCAAAATGCCGGGAATTTTGCGGAGAACCCGTGTAGACCTGGAAATTACCCTGCGACCGCCTGGGTATTTTGTCGATTCCTCAATTTTGCCTCAGATTTTGCCCCAGACCAGCTCTCAGACTCAGGGAAACTCGCGAGTTTCCAGAATGGAGCACCAAACACCCTCTGTTTTCCCTGGAAATTTCCGGCAACGCAAAGTGCTGGGGACCCTCTGTTTTCCTTTTTGTTTTCCGGAAAACCTCGTACAGGCCAACCTCCTCCTCGCGCATGGCTGCGGAGTGAGTCCCGAAGGTCTCAAGGTGTGCGCGTGAGAGGTGTGCAGTGGTGCACCGGAGGTGAGGACGGGAGGGAGGGCTGCGAGCCACTCTTGTGTGTGTGCGGCGCCACGCCTCACGAGGGCTCCGTTTTTATTCATTTATTTACCACGCGCACGCCGTCCCCCTCACTCACAGAGTGTCACACACCACACGGCCCTGCGAGCTGCGTGGCCGCGGGAAGGGTGTTGGTTGAGACGCGGGGCGACTGCGGACTGGGTGGGCGGGGCGAGGGCGGAGGGGCGGAGCAGCGACGCGCGCGCGACGGAGGGGCGGAGCAGCGACCGCTGGCGCGGTCGCTGCTCCATCTGTGCCAGAGACACGCGCTCTGCCCCTCCACAGAGCGCGCGTGAGGCAAGGTGGGGGCAAGCGTGGCGGCGCGGGGACGCGCGGCGGCGGCGGCGAGCAGCCGAGCGCTCCGTGCGCGGTGAGGCGGCCGGGCGAGGGCGCGGCGGGCGACGGGGCAAGGGAGCAGCCGGGCGAGGAGAGGTAGGAGGTGCTCGCCGGCGAGCGCTCCCGCGCCTGCGAAGGGGCAAGGCCTGAGGGCGGGCGGGCGGGCGGGCGGGCGGGCGCGGGTGGGGGGGATAAACGCTGCGCCGCCAAAGGAACCAGCGACACTGGCCGCGGCTCGTCGCCACGCGCCGGCTCGGAAGAGGGGCTGTCGGCGGCGAAGCAGAGTGGCACGCCTCGCCGCTCGAGCCGCCGACAGCCCCCCTCCTCGACGTGACGGCCGCTCCCGGAGCCGGCCGGTGCGCGCCCGACCCACGCCCCCTCTCGCACCCTTCCGACCCCCCCTGCGCGGCGCACCCGTCCGCTGTGCGCCGGCTCGAGCGCATATTGCCAAATCGCGACGTTTGAGCGCAGCGCACGCATCCTCTGGGCGCCTGAGCGCGGCGGAATCTTGCCAGAATGTGGCCGCAGGAAGAGCCTCCGGCGGGCCTCCGGCGGACGCCTGGCGGCGTGGCGCTGCGCGCCGGCCTGCGGCCCAAAGCCCGAACGAGCGTCAAGTTAACTTGACCCGCCGAATCCCTTGGTTGGCCCTCGCAGCTGTGATACAAAAGTGGGGACACGCCTGGCGGCGCGCCCCCCAAAAGAATTTTACCTCCGCGCTCGCAGAACACGATTAAAAAAGATTCCGCGCTCCGACTCATCTCTTTCCCACCTGCGGTGGGCGCGGCGGCGGCGGCGGCGGCGGCGGCGGCGGCTCACAAACTTTGGGGATTCGTCTCATTTTGGTCTCACCCAGGACAAGTCAGTCTCACAATCATCTCACGAGTTACAGTGAGACGGTGTTGAGACCTTTTGGCTGCAAAAACTGAGACGACCGCTGGCTCAGGAGTGGTCTCAGTTTTGGTCTCGGGCTCGTCTCATTCCTCGTGCCACCCTGGCCGACTCCCGTGTGGTCGAGCGAGCGGTGCTCCGGCGCGATGTCCGGCCACGGCGCATCGGACAAGCCGGGCAGCTGGTTGGGCTTGCTTCCCCAGCCTCACGAGAGTAGAAAAGAAAGGGGCGGCCCGCCGAGAATTCTCCGAGACACGTCTATGAAGTCTTCAGACTGCCACGCACGGAAACTTCCTTTATGATTGAATGATTTCACTAAAAGGTACTACAGGCCCATATCTCAGGGGCCGAGATGCAGGCAATGTGAGAGTGGTGTTCACGTGTGGCTGTGTACAAATAAATAAATAGAGCAGACAACCCCTGGATGCCTGGTGGCTGTGTACGACGGGGGAGCGTTGAAGCGTGTAAAAAATTTTCGTGTTAGTGCCAGTGCGCGCCAGTCCCGTGCCCAGTGTTGTGCGAGGGTGTTTGTTTGTAAAATTCTTTTTGTCCGCGGGAGTCGCTTAGACGGCTCCAGTGGTGTACCTGTGTTAGTGCCAGTGCGCGCCAGTCCCGTGCCCAGGTCGCCCCGAGCCAGGTCGGCGAGGCGGGTTGTGAGGATGGCGCCGCTCATGCGGTCAAAAACACAACCCCGGACATGCCGCCAGAAAGAAAAAACAATGCGCGGAACGGCATCGCAGGTCCTCAAGACTTGGCCAGCGTAAAATTCTTTTTGTCCTTTCCGGGTAAAGTCGCAGGCTCGCGGTGCCGAAGGGGTCGCGGCCTCGCTCATGTTCGCCGTGCTTGCGTCGACCGCCTGGACTCCTTCCAGCTCAATCGCACCGCCCCTCGCGTCCCGCGAATCGCGCGCCGGGAGCCCGAGCTTGCAGGAGCGCATCTATCCGAACCTCGGCGGCGAGCGTGTGACCAAGAAGAAGCCGCGAAGAGACGCGCTCACAGAGCTGCTGGGCAAGCTGCCGGGGCGAAGCTCCGGGCCGGAGCCGGAGCCGGAGCCGGAGCCGGAGGCGCCCGACCGGCGAGCCCTCATCGTCGGCGGCCTCGGCGCCGCCGCGTGGCTGCCGCGGCTGCTGCCGCTCGCGTTTGCTCCGCCGGCAGAGGAGAGCGACCAGGCCAAGCAGCAGCGGTACCTGGAGGAGGAGAGGGTACGGCTGGAGGAGGCGGCCCTCGCGACCAGCCCGGGCGCCGCCGGCGCGCGCGAGCGGGGCGGCCAGTTTGGCGGCACGCTCTTTGAGGAGGGCGACGCCGTGACGTCGCCGGCGGTCGAGGTGGCGTTGCTCGGCCTCGTCTCCGACACGGGGGGGGCGGAGCGGCTGAGCCCGAAGCAGCGGGCGAGGGCGGCGGCGTACGTCCAGCAGCTCGAGTCGCGCGGCGGCTCGCAGTACTTCGCCGCCTCTGGGCCGGGAAAGTGGGTGATCCCGTGGGTGGGCGGTGGGCAAAGCTAGATGGGGATAGCGCGGCTTCACGGCACTCGCATTGGGCCCGGTGAATCACCGCATTCACTGCGGAGCTATTCACTGTCACGATTCACTGCAGTGAATCGTTCACTGTCACGATTCACTGCAGAGCTAGCTCTGCAGAGCTAGTCACTGTCACGATTCACTGCAGAGCTAGTCACTGTCACGATTCACTGCAGAGCTAGTCACTGTCACGATTCACTGCAGAGCTAGTCACTGTCACGATTCACTGCAGAGCTAGTCACTGTCACGATTCACTGCAGAGCTAGTCACTGTCACGATTCACTGCAGAGCTAGTCACTGTCACGATTCACTGCAGAGCTAGTCACTGTCACGAGTCACTGCAGAGCTAGTCACTGTCACGATTCACTGCAGAGCTAGTCACTGTCACGATTCACTGCAGAGCTAGTCACTGTCACGATTCACTGCAGAGCTAGTCACTGTCACGATTCACTGCAGAGCTAGTCACTGTCACGATTCACTGCAGAGCTAGTCACTGTCACGATTCACTGCAGAGCTAGTCACTG
This sequence comes from Emiliania huxleyi CCMP1516, assembly GCF_000372725.1. NCBI lineage: Eukaryota > Haptophyta > Isochrysidales > Noelaerhabdaceae > Emiliania > Emiliania huxleyi. The sequence goes on from NW_005195736.1 coordinate 251,787, forward strand.
TCACGATTCACTGCAGAGCTAGTCACTGTCACGATTCACTGCACTCACTGCACGAGTCACTGCATTTGCATTCACCGCAGTCATGCCAGGGTCGGAATTCGCCGCATCACGCACTGCAGTCGACGCCCCCGCCCGCCCCCTGCATTCCCCCATCCAGGCTGGCAAAAGCTGTGGTCGTCGTCGGACGACGCGGCGCTGATGGGCGGTCCGTCGGCCAAGGAGATCGGCCTGTCGCCCGACCTGCGCAGCCGGCTCTCGCCCGGCGGCGCCTCCTTCCAGCTGGCGTCGACGCGCTACTATGTGTACGGTCCGGGGGACGACGGCGTGTTTGTCGAGTACCTGTACCGCGCGCCGGGCGCGGTCGACGACCTGCTTCTCACGCGCGCGGGCCGAGTCCGCAACGACGGCGGCAACCGGTTCGGCTTCGAGTTTGGGCTGCCCCTCCGGCCGTACGAGGCGCGGGTCAATGCCGACACGACGAGCGGTGACGACATCTTCGCGGCGCTGGTTAGCGGGCGACCGCTGGAGGGGCTGCCTGCGTCTGCGGCGGGTCTGCCGGGCGGATCAAAGGTGGAGCTTCTCTCTCTCTCTCTCTCTCTCTCTCTCTCTCTCTCTCTCTCTCTCTCTCTCTCTCTCTCTCTCTCTCTCCCTCCCTCCCTCCCTCCCTCTCCCTTTCTTTCTCTCTCTCCCTCTCCCTCTCCCTCTCCTTCTCTCGCTCTCTCGCTCTCCCTCTCGCTCTCCCTCTCCCTCTCCCTCTCCCTCTAGCTCTGTCTCCATCTCTGCCTCTCCACCGCTCAAAGGTGGAGCTGCAGACCACGTACCTGAGCGAGCGCGTCTGGATCATCCGCGACGCGAACGGGCAGACGGCCGCGTTTGAGCGCACAGAGACGCGATCCGTGGCCGACCGGCGCGGCCTCGTCGCCGACGGGCAGCTGAAGCCGCCAGACGACGACTCGATCCGCTTCGGCCGGCTGCTGTTCGGGGAGACCCTCTCCGACTACAACGGGTGGGAGTCGGACCAGAAGAAGGACTCGGAGCTCAAGGACAAGCTCTTCAAGTGACGAGGCTTGCCGGCCCCTCGTCGTCGCCGCGCCGCATCCTGGGCCCGGCGGGTGACTTGCCGTGGGCGCCCCACAAGGACTCTGAACGACGGCGCACGAACAAATAAACAGCCGTGCCTGCTTGTGTTGCGTATATTGGACCCCATTCGCTCGAACGACGCGCACTATAGAGTCTAGAGGTGCGGCTAGTTCCATTTCACTGTGGCACAGCTCGCGTTACAAAACCTTGATTTGACCACATTTGCGCAAAAAGGTACATCTCGGTGCCTTCCAGAGGCAGCTGCGAGGCCGTCCACTCGCCTGAGAAAAGAAGCGCGCAGCGCTGGGCTAAGAAAATGCGCGCGTGCATGGCGC